>NW_028294578.1:0-73000 GCF_964341445.2 Mesoplodon mirus
TTAGTTCAAGTCCTGCTCTGAGGTGTTCTCTGTCAGCTGTGAGCGACAGGTGAGCTGGGGGTTCTCTGCAAGGTGGGCTATGTGCACAATTCCTGTGTGTCCAGCCCTGCTGGGGTACCTGCCCAGGGGAGTTCCGTATCCTGGGAAGGGCCTGACTGTGAGAGCCCCATGGGCTGCTGGGTAGCTGCACAGGTGAGCTCCATACCCTGGGAGGGACTTGAACACGAGAGCCCCGTGGGCTGTGGGGTGCGGGATGCAGCCCAGGTGAGCTCCATATCCTGGGATTGGCCTGACCACGAGAGCGCCATGGGCTGCTGGAGACCTGGTAAAGGATATCAGGACAGTCAGTGAAGCCACCGAGGATATACATCTAGTAGATCCTATTTCCTACACCCTGCTGCTCATTCTACCATCCACCAGGCCATGGCATTCTGTATTAGACTTCAATGATGCCTTCTTCTGTATTCCATTCATCTCAGAGTCACAAGAATTTTTGGCTTGTGAGTGGCAGGACACAACATGAAACACAAGCAATAATGCTGGGCCGTCCAGCCCCAATGGTTCAAAAATCCCCACACCATCATTGGGGAAATGTCCTCTAAAGACCTAAACGTTCTACCTCTGTAAAAGGGAACCCTCCTTCAATATGCAGATGACATTCTGATTGCCAGGCCTACTAAAGACGCCTCTGAACTACCTAGCCAAGAAAGGATAGAAGGTGTCCAAGAAAAAGGCTCAAATATCACAGGCTCAGGTGACTTGCCTGGGCTTCATTCTCACAGATATTTGGAGAAACGCATCCCAGGATAGGGAAGAAGCCATTTGCAGCCTTACCTCTTCTAAAACTAGAAGACAGCTTAGGGGTTCCTGGGGAGGCCAAGGTTTTCTGCATCTGGATCCCTAACTACAGTCTAATAGCTGGGCCTCTACCTGAAACACTGACACGAAAAGATGATGATCCTTTTGAATAGAATCCAGAAGCAGCCTTTCAAGAATGGAAAGAGCAGTCAATTCAGATCCTTGCCCAGGAACTCACTAATTTAGCTAAACCCTTTGACCTTTACATACCCGGTCAAAGGTTCATCGCACTTGGAGACTTAGTGCAAAAACAGGGACCAATTAAAATGGAGCAACACAAGAATGCCCTTCAGGTATGATAAACTATGGTCACCAAGGGCTTTCCCCACTGACTCATCAGGCCAGGATACTGGGGTATCTAAAAAGCTGGAAATCAGCAGCCCACAAGGCCAGCTCCCTCCTAAGGGAATAGGACCCCACGTGGTGATCCTAACCACCCATCATGTCCTGAAGTTGCAGGGGTCACTCTGTGGACACACTGACCTCGAGTGAGGAGGCCCTCCAACTCCAACCTCCAGAGAGACAAATGGGGGCAACAGGCCCCCAAGATGACTCGTGTGACCATCACTTGACCTGGAGTTTCTCTCAGAAAACAAGAAGACTGTGCCCCGAAAGAGCAGACTACTGCTTGCAGGACTTAACTGCACCCAGAGGGGAGATAATAAGCTTGGCGGGGGAAACGTATATCACGCTTTCACCATAGAAAACCCTACAGACACCGCGGTGATGGTGGCCAATATGACCGGCTGGACTGCTGGCTACTTCTAAAGGCCGTTGACTCAGTGGACGTCATGGTCCTGGATCACCACTGACCCTGGACTGTCTGGGAGTTGCACGGGCAGGGCTCTGACACATGGTGCTGTTTGTACATTAATTCAGGGACCTATTAAAGAAAGCACAGACTACTGGTCAGAGCATCTAGGCTGGCAAAAAAGTCAGCCTAATGTCACTGAACAAATGTGGGGTGGGGTGAAACCTGCCACCACAGCATCTCTGCGCATCTCTTTCCTGGACACTTAAAGGTCATTAGAATCTATAACACTTCCAATGCTGGTGCTCAGGTGGACGAGAAGTGAGGCAGGAGGCTTTGGGACAATCAACCTCACCTGGAGGCTGGTGGGGAGACGTTTTGCCCCTCCCCCTAGGTATCAGGGCTCCCACCACAGCATGAAGCAGTTACAAAAGAGGGGTCTTCACCCTCAACACCCCAAGAATGAGGAACGGAACAAAAAGCAGAGGAGGTGTTCGTCTCTGGCAACGTTCATTAAAAATTCCTGGGAGATAAAAAGAGAATCTGGGCAATAAAATAAAGTCTAACCTGTTTTTCCTTTGTGCTTTGTCTAATTTCACATGCTCCTAGGGTTCCGCATGCAGAGGTCCCACACCCGGCACTTCAGACCCCACTACCTAGTGCAGAATGGCTGGGTCGACACCTCAGCTAGCGGAGTCCCATGCAGACTGCACGGCATTGAGCCTGAGCTGCAGCCAACCCAGCCCTCGAGACCTCCATCCCCTAACTCCCACTGACGCTGCCAGGATCCCTACTCAGCATCCCAGCCCACAGCCCGTGGGGGAGTGCACACTCTCACCTCTCCATTCGGTTTTCAAAATAATGTTTCCTTTGCTTCTGAACCAAACTCAGTCTTGATCTGTTGGCTCCAATGACACTGGGCACGGGGACTACTGTTGGGGTCCCCTCTGGATGATCAGTAACAGAAATTGAGAACTTTGTAACTTCATTGAACAGATGTGTGAGCCAAACTGTAGTTAACATAGAGCAGTGTATAATGCTCGGGTAAAATAAGATTTTTCTAAGACTTACATATGATATTTCCATCACTTTACTATAAGCAAGTTCAGTGAAGACGTCTGTCTTATTTGTCAGGTCAACATTAGAGAAATGAAGTGATTTATTTCCATGGATGTACATTGAATACTCTTGGCTGAAGCTTCAATCTTGTTTTGAATGCTTTTCCATTGAAAAGGATACCTCTCTTTCAGCTCCCCCATTTCTGAGAAGTATAAAATCTTATAATTTCTTATTACCAAAGGGGAAAGGTAGGAGAAGGGATAAATTAACAGTTTGGGATTAACACATACACACTGCTATGTATAAAATAGATCATCAACAAGGAACTACTGTATAGCACAGGGAACTACACTGAATATTTTGCAATAACCTATAAGGGGAAATAATCTGAAAAAGAATCGATATTTTTATTGACATCATCTATCAATGACAGATAAAATGTAACCTAAGCAAGGCCGATGGTGAGCACTTCTGAACCTGAAGATTTCAATCATCTAAAGTTTGGGCTCTGCCTATTTCCCAAGGCCCTTAATGGACATACGTGTAGCCGTAGCTTAAAAATTCCCCAGTTTGGGGTTCGGGGAGGCACTGATTTGGAAAAATCCCTGGTGTTCTCCTTCCATGCATGGGACCCTTCCTACAGCTAAAACATGCCTGTCACAACTAGAGGAGGTACACCGTTTGATCGGAAAGAGTTTGGAAAAGGCATCTCATCTCCTCATCGCCTGGTGCTCGGGTTCACCCCTCCAGCATCTTTCCTAACAATCTCCTCACTTGGGGATATCAGCACCGTCAACATCCTGTTGCACACAGTTTGGAATCTGTCCAGAGGATGAAGCGGAAGGATGAGAAAAATTTAGAGACAAGTCTTAGGTGTTCGGACAGGCACATGCCACTCTAATTTCCAATCCGGAAGACAAATTCATCAAAGGCTAGAATTGCCCACAGAAAGAGAATAGGGCTAGAGGAAATCCTGCTGTTTTGTGTCGAGTTTCCAAAAACACAAGTTGAAAAATGGAACTCAGGGGCACTAAAATTCATGAAACTGCAGAGTTGAAAATATCTACTGTTGAAAAATGTCTTGAGGTAAGTCACAGAAAAGGACTTGTAAGCAAGGGGGAGTGGCAGGAAACAGATTTGAAGAGGTAGAAAGGACTCCCCATTAAAGCACAAGAAAAGGGGCTGAACATCGCCAATGATGCACTTGGCCCAAAAGGGCGTATGCATTTTTTTCTGAATATATTCAAGTAAAGGCCATACACACTTTTTATCCAACCAAACAGGTGGGCACTGGAAATCAATACTACAATATGTATCACTCCACATCAGTCAGAAGGGCCATCCACATAAAGTGTAAACACCAGAAATGCAGGACAGGGTGAGGAGAAAAGGGAGCCCTGTGAGGCTGATAGTGGAAATGTAATTTGCCAACGGCCACTCTGGAGAAGTGTATTGTGTTTGCTAAAACATCTGAAAACTGAGCTACAGAGCATAGGGCACTTGCACTCATGGGCGTATACATTGGGAAAAACAAAAAATGACAGAAAACAGGCACCCCGAGGTTTACCACCTCTCTGATAAAAAAGGGCCTCCACTTGGATATAACCTAAATGTCCCTGGAAGGATAAAATGGATAAAAGAGATGGGGTACTTATGTAGAGTGGAATATTACTCATCCAGAAATCAATGAAATAAGGCCAGTTGTAACAACTCTGGAGGAGTTACATACGATCATTCTAAGTGACACATGTCAGAAAGAAAAAGACACATATCATAAGATGTCACTTAAAGGTGGAATGAAAAATGGCTACACATGAAATAAACTACAAAACAGAAACATAGTCAAATATGTAGAAAATAGACATAAGGCTGCTAAATGGGAAAGGTGGGGAATGGTGAGGTATTATCCAGGAGGTTGAAATTAGCAAAGATACCATTCCAAGTACCGAATTGAATAACTGGCAAGGCCTACACGGTACCTCAAAGAACGGCACTCAGTCCACTCAAGTCACTGGAAAATAATACATATGACTCATAAGCATCTGAGAAAGAATTTATTGTTGTCTCACAGTACATGAATCAAGTGGATGTACAGCAGCAAATAACAGAGCTTTGAAAATCAGCTGTAACCAATATAAAAATAAATTTAAAAATATTTATAAAAACAGTGAGACAGACAAAAATTCTTACAACTTTTGTTGAAGGGCTACGATGTAACATGGATTGAACACATGTAGACCCACAGCAGGATGATATATAAGGCTGGAAGCTATGCACGCTAAGAGATGTTAGAGAGGCTGGGTGAGGAAATGCAGACCTTTTAAAGTAATACTGCCTGGTACCCATTCCATGGGTCCCAAATCTGCACTTTCAAGGGAATCTTCTGACAGTGAAATCATGCCTGGGAAACCGAGATGAATGTACACCGTGTGCTCAGGAGAGGTGTCTAAAATGCACCTCATTTTTGATCTCCTGGTGCTGGGGTTCGCCATTCCAGCCACATTACTAACAATCTCCCGACTTGGAGAATCAGCACCTTTAACCTCCTGTTTCACACAGTTTGCAATTTTTGCAGAGGATAAATGGGAAGAGGAGGAACCAATGAGAGATTAGCTGTAGTAGTTTTGACAGGCACATGTCACTCTAATTTCCCATTAGGAAGAAGAATTAACCAAAGGCTCAGCCTGCCTCCCCAGAACCAGAATAGGGCCGGAATCAATCCAATGGTTTGGTGGTCAGCTCACAAAAAAGTGAGTTGCAAAATGGAGCTCAGGAGCAGACAATTCAAAGACCTGCAAAGATATAAATGATAACCAACGTCCAAAAATATATTCAGGTAAGGCAACGAAGAGGTTCTGAATGAGAGGCAGAACTGCAGGAAACAGATTTCAAAAGGTAGATTGTACTCACATGTAAAGCATATGAAAAGCAGCAGCATTTCTAAAATGATGCAGTTGGGCAAAAGGGTGTATGCGTTTTTTTCGTGAATATCTTCAGGAAAAAAACACATACAGAGTTTTTGGCCAACCAAGCAAGAGGGAAATGCAAATCCGCACAATAAAGAAGTCTCAATTTCCACTGCTCAGAAAGTCCATCCAAAAAATGTGTACAAATCAAAAATGCAGGAGAGGCCATGGAAAACAGGGAGACTAGTCACGCTGATGGGTGGGGTATAAATATCCAAGAGCTACTCTGAAGAAGTGTATGCTGTTTCCTAAAACATCTAAAATACAAAGCCCCCGAGCAAAGGGGACTTCAACTCATGGACATATAACTTGGGAAGACTAAATATCAACAAGACACAGGCACCACAAAGTTTAGGGCTGCTCTGCATACAAGAACCTCAACTTCGGTACACCTAAAGTATCCCAGGAAAAAGAGAAATGCATAAAGAATTTGTGGTAATTTTGTACAACGGAATATCACTCAGACGTGAAATCAATGTCATAAGGCCAGTAGCAGCATAATGAGAGGATTTAGGTATGATGATTCTAAGGGAAATTAGTCACACAGAAAAAGAATCTTATCATAAGATATCACTTACAGAGGGAATGTCAACATCACAACACATGAACTGAATTAGGAAAGAGAGCAGCGTCTCACATTTAGAAAACACTCTTATGCCTCCTTAAGGGGAAAGGAGAGGTGGGGTGATGCATAAAACCAGAGTTTGATATTAGCACAGGTACCATTCCATAAACCAAATACAGAATAGACAAGACCTACACCTTCCTCAGTGAACGGGACTCAAAACCCCTATTCCCCACAGAGGAATATATCTGATTAGTAAGAATCTTAAAACCTATGTATTGATATGCCTCTGTAAGGGAAACAAGTGTGTCTAGACCGTCATAAACACGTCAGGGAAAATCAGCTCAACCCCATTATAAAAATGAATTTCAAAAACAAAACAAAAAAACAGCGAAATTCTTACACAATTCCTTCAGGGGTTCTGATGAAACCGTGAATGACCCTATCTGCAAAGACAGCTGGATGAGACATAAGGCTGGACACTTGGGACTGAGAGGACTGGTGAGATTGGGAGAGAAAATGCAGACCCTTTAAAGTAGTAATGCATGCCACCATTCCATGGGTCCCAAATTTCCAGGTAGAAGGGAATATCACTACAGTTATAACATGTATGGGAAACCTAGAGAATGGACACCCTGTGATGCCGAAAGGTTTCTGAAAGTCTCCTACTTTTTCCTCTCCTTGTGCTACAGTTTGGCATTCCAACAACTTTACTATCAATCTCCCAACTTAGGAGAGTCATCCCCTATAACCTCCTGGTTCGCACAGTTTGCTAATTGTGCAGAGGATGAAAGGGAAGAGGGAGAGCCAATCAGAGAGTAGATGTAGGCATTTGGACGGACACATGTCACTCTAAATTCCCATTAGGAAGAATTAACCAAAGCCTCAGCCACCCACAGGGAACCAGTATAGCCACCCCTGGAACCAGTATAGGTCCTGAAGCAAAATTGTGGATTTGCGGTCAGCTCCCAATAATGGGATTTGAAAATTGGAGCTCAGGGGTAAGGCAAATCAAAAACCTGAAGAGTTATAAAGGACTACTCTCTTCCAAAAATCTGTTGAGGGAAGGCAACAAAGCGGACTTGAAAATGAGGCAGAATTGCACAAAACATATTTCAAGAGGTAAATTGGAATCGCCTTTAAAGCACAGGAAAGGCATCACAACTTCGAGAATGATGCACTTGGCCAAAAACAGTGTATGACTTTTCTCCTGAATATATTCAGGAGAAAAGGCATAGGCCCTTTTTGGCCAATCAAGCAAGCACACAACGCAAATCCACACTACAAAGAATTGTCGCTTCCCACCGGTCAAAAAGGGTATCCAAAAATCTGTAAAACCCAGAAAGGCAAGATAGAGATGACAAGGGCATAAAGCAATAGGATCCCAAGGGTCATGGAGGATTGTGATGACAAGCACATGGAGCATTGTGATGACAAGATTATGTATCATTTTGCTGACAAAGGCATTGTGATGACAAGGTTCATGGAGCACTGTGATGACAAGCGTCATGGAGCATTGTGATTAAAGGGTTCATGGAGAATTGGGATGACAAGGGCATGGAGCATTTTGATGACAAGCGTCCCGGATCATTGTGTTGGCAGGGTTCATGGAGCATTGTCATGACAGTGGTCATGGAGCATTGATATGACAGAGGTCATGGAGCATTGTGATGAGAACGTCATGGAGCATTGGGCTGAAAATGTTCATGGAGTATTGTGATGGCAGGGGTCAAGGAGCATTGTGATGACAAGGTACTGGAGCACTGTGATGAGAAGACAATGGAGCCATGTGGTGACAAGTCTCATGGAGCATTCTGATGAAAAGAGTCATGGAGCTTTGTGATTACAGGGGTCTTGGAGCATTGTGATGACAAGATTATGTATCATTTTGCTGACAAAAGCATTGTGATTACAAGGTTCATGGAGCACTGTGATGACAAGCGTCATGGAGCATTGTGATTAAACTGTTCATGGAGCATTGGGATGACAAGGGCATGGAGCATTTTGATAACAAGCGTCCCGGATCATTGTGTTGTCAGGGTTCATGGAGCATTGTCATGACAGTGGTCATGGAGCATTGTTATGACAGAGGTCATGGAGCATTGTGATGAGAACGTCATGGAGCATTGGGCTGAAAATGTTCATGGAGTATTGTGATGACAGGGGTCAAGGAGCATTGTGATGACAAGGTACTGGAGCACTGTGAGGAGAAGACCATGGAGCCATGTGATGACAAGTCTCATGGAGCATTCTGATGAAAAGGGTCATGGAGCATTGTGATTACAGGGGTCTTGGAGCATTGTGATGACAAGGGCATGGAACATTGGGATGAGAATGTCATGGAGTGTTCTGATGACATGCATCATGGAGCTTTGTGATGACAAGGGCATGGAGCATTGTGATTACAGGGGTCTTGGAGCACTGTGAGGAAAATGGCATGTAACATTGTGATGAAAAAGGCATGTAGCCTTGTCATGACAGGGTTCAAGGAGCATACTGATGGCAAGTGTCAGGTACCATTGTGATGACAAGGGTATTGAGCATTGTAATGGCAAATGTCATGGAGCATTGTGATTAGAAGACCATGGATAATTGTGATGACGATCGTTATGGGGAGCTGTGATGATAAGTGTTATGGAATATTGTCATCACAAGGATTTGGAGCATTGTGATGACAGAGGTCATAGAGCATTTTGATTTCATTGTGATGACAATAGCATGAAGCATTATGATGATGTGCATTGGTGCATTGTGATGACAGCATTCATGGAGCATTGAGATGAAAAGGGGCATGGAGCATTATAATTAGAAGGGTCTTGGATCACTGTGATGAAAAGGGCATGGAATATTGGTCTGAGATGTTTCATGGATTATTGTGATGAGAGGGGGCAAGGAGCATTGTGATAACAATGGCACGGAACACTGTGATACATGGTTCATGGAGGACTGTAATGACAAGCGCATGGAGCATTGTGAGAAGAATGGCATCGAGCATTGTGATGAAAAGCATCATGGATACTGTGATGACAAGGGCTTGGAACGATGTGATGAGAGGTTTTTGGAGCATTGTGATGACAATGGCATGGAGCATTGTGATGCCAAGGGTCATGGAGTTTTGTGATGACAAAGGTCATGGAGCATTTTGATGACAAGGGTGTGGTGAATTCTCTTGTGAAGGGCAGGGAGCATTGTGATGACAGGGTCATGGAGCAATTTGATGAAAAGTGTCATGGAACATTTTGATGAGAGGGGTTATGGAACATTGTGATGTCAGGAGTCATGGAACATTTTCATGACGGTGTTGTGGACCATTGTGATGACAGGGGAGTGGGTGTATTGTGATGACTAGTGAGGGAACATTTTGATATCATTCGTGAGAGAGCATTTTGATAAGAAGTGCATGGAGCATTGTGATGACAAGTTTTATGGAGCATTGTGATGACAAGGTTGTGGAGCATTGTTATGACAAGCACATGGCGCATTGTGATGACATGGGTCATGGAGCCCTGTGCTGACAAAGGCATGGAGCATTGTGATGAGAAGGGTCAACGAGCATTGTGATGAAAATTTCATGGAGCATTTTGGTGACAAAGGTCACAGAGCCTTGTGATGACGAGGGCATGGACCATTGTGACGACAAAGGTCATGAAGCATTGTGATGACTGGAGTCATGGAGCATTGTGATGACAGGGTTCATAGAGCATTGTGATGAAAAGGCAATGATCATTGTGATGACAGGGGCATGGAGCATTGGCCTGACATGTTTCATGGATTATTGTGATGACAGTGGGCATGGTGCAATGTGATGACAAGGCATGGAGCACTGTGATGAGAATGTCATGGAATATTTTGAAGACAGGTCTCAGGGAGCATTGTGATGACATATGTCATGGTCCATTGCGATGACAATGGAATGGAACATTGTGATGCCAAGTGTCATGGAGGATTGTGATGACAAATGTAATGGAGCATTTTGATGACAAGGGCTTGGAGCATTGTGATGACAAGGGATGGAGCATTGTGATGACAAGGGCCATTGAGAATTTTGATGACAAGTTCATGAAGCATTGTGATGAGAAAAACATGGAGCTTCCTATGACAGGGGTCATGGAGCATTGCGATGACAAGTGCATAGAGAATTGTGATGACAAATCATGTAACACGGTGATGAGAACTGTCATGGAGCATAGTGGTGCCAAGAACGAGGAGAATTGTGATGACAGGGGACATGGAGCATTGTGATGACCAGGGCATGGTGCATTGTGATGAACAGGGAATGGAGCATTGTGATGGCAAAACCGTGGAGCATTGTGATGAGGAGCGTCATGGAGCACTGTAATGACAAGGGGAATGGAGCATTGTGATGACAGTGGCCATGGAGCATAGTGATGACAAGGGTCATGGAGCATTTTGATGACAAGGGCGTAGAGCATTGTGATGAGAAGACCATGGATAATTTTGATGACGAGCGTCATGGAGCACAGTAATGACAAGGGGTATGGAGCATTGTGATGACAGTGGCCATGGAGCATTGTGATGACAAGTGTCATGGAGCATTCTGATGACAAGCTTGTGGAGTATTTTGACGACAATGGCATGGAGCATTGTGATGAAAAGGGCATGGAGCATTGTGATGAAAAAGGCATGAAGCCATTTCATGACAGGTTTCAAGGAGCATTCTGACGACAAGTGTCAGGGAACATTGTGATGACAAGTGTATTGAGAATTGTGATGAAAAAGATCATGGAGCATTTTGACGAAAAGGACATGGAGTATTGTGATGACAGGCATCATGGAGCGTTGTGATGACAAGTGTTATGGAACTTTGTGATAACAAGGGTTTGGAGCATTGTGATGATAGAAGTCATGGATCATTTTGTTTTCAAGGAGCATGGAGCATTGGGATGACAAGGGCATGAAGCAATGTGATCCCAAGATTCATGGAGGATTGTGATGACAATGGTAAGGGAGTATTGTGATGACAAGCAAATGCAGCATTTTGATGACAAGGTCATGTAGCATTTTGCTGACACAGGCATGGATCATTGTGATGATAAGTGTCATAGAGCACTGTGATGAGAAGCATCACGGATCATTGTGATGACAGGGGTCATGGAGCATTGGGATGACAAGGTCATGGATCATTGTGATGACAACGGTTATGGAGCATTGGGCTGAAAATGTTCATGGAGCATTGTGATGACTAGGGAATGGAGCACTGTGATGACAAGAGTCCCGGATCACTGTGTTGTCAGGGGTCATGGAGCGTTGTGATGACAGTGGTCATGGAGCATTGTGATGATAGGGATCATGAAGCATTGTGATGAGAAGTTCCTGGAGAATTGGACTGAAAATGTTCAGGAAGTATTGTGAGGACAGGGGTCATGGAGCATTGTGATGACAAGGGAATGGAGCACTGTGATGAAAAGTTCCTGGAGAATTCTGATGAGAAGACCATGGAACCTTGTAATAACATGTCTCATGGAGCATTCTGATGAAAAGGGGCATGGAGTACTGTGATTACAGGGGTCTTGGGGCATTGTGATGAAAAGGGCATGGAGCATTGTGATTACTGGTGTCTTGGAGCATTGTGATGAAATTGGCATGGATCATTGTTATGAAAATGGTATGGAGCCTTGTCATGACAGGGTTCCAGGAGCATACTGATGACAAGTGTCAGGGAGCATTGTGATGACAAGTGTATAGAGCACTGTGATGACAAAGGTCGTGGAGCACTGTGATGAGAAGTCCATGGATAATTGTGATGATGAGAGTCATGGGACATTTTGATGATAAGTGTTATGGAACATTGTGATCAAAAGGATTTGGAGCATTGTGATGAGATAGATCATCAAATATTTTGATTTCATTGTGATGACAATAGCCTGAAGCATTATGATGATGGGCATGGTGCATTTTGATGACAGGGTTCATGGAGCATTGAGATGCAAATGTGCATGGAGCATTGTGATTAGAGGGTTCATGGAGTTTTGTGATGACAATGGCATGGAGCATTGAGATGCCAAGGGTCATGGATCCTTGTGATGACAAAGGTCATGGAGCATTTTGATGACAAGGGCGTGGTACATTGTGATGAGAAGGGCAGGGAGTATTGTGATGACAGGGTTATAGAGCAATTTGATGAAAAGGGTCATGGAATATTTTGATGACAGTTGTTATGGAACATTGTGATGTCAGGGGTCATTGAGCATTTTGAGGAAAATTGTTATGGAGCCTTTTGATGACAGGGGTTATGGACCATTGTGATATCAGGGGTCATCGAACTTTGTGATGATATGTGCATGTAGCATTGCAAAGACAGAAGTCATGGAATATTGTGATGACAGGGGTGAGGGAGTATTGTGATGAATAGTGATGTAACATTGTGATATCAGTGTTGAGAGAGCATTTTGATGAGAAGTGCATGGAGAATTGTGATGACAAGTTTTATGGAGCATTGTGTTGACAAGATTGTGGAGCACTGTGATGAAAAGTGCAGGGTGCATTGTGATGACATGGGTCATGGAGCATTGTGATGACGAGGGTCATGGAGCATTGTGCTGAGAAAGGCATAGAGCATTGTGATGACAAGGGTCAAAGAGCATTGTGATGAAAATTTCATGGAGCATTTTGGTTAAAAAGGTCACAGAGACTGCTGATGACGAGGGCATGGACCATTGTGATGACAAAGGTCATGAAGCATTGTGATGAATGGAGGCATGGAGCATTGTGATGACAGGGGTCATGGAACATTGTGATAACAAGGGCATGGAGCCTTGTGATGACAAGGGAATGGAGCATTGGTCTAATAAGTTTCATGGATTATTGTGATGAGAGTGGGCATAGAGCATTGTGATGATAAGGGCATGGAACACTGTGATACATGGGTCATGAAGGATTGTAATGACAAGGTCATGGGGCATTGTGATGAGAAGGCCATCGAGCATTTTGATGACAAGTGTCATGGAGCTTTGTGATGACAAGGGCATGGAGCAATGTGATGAGAGGGTTAATGGAGCATTGTGATGCCAAGTGTCATGGCGCTTTGTGATGACAAATGTCATGGAGCATTTTGATGACAAGTGCATGGTGCATTGTGATGATAAGGGCAAGGAGTATTTTGATGACAGGGTCATTCAGCAATATGATGGAAAGTGTATTGGAACATTTTGATGACAGGGGTTATAGAATATTATGATGTCAGGGGTCATGGAACATTTTGATGATAAAGGGATGTAGCACTGTGATGACAGTGGTCATGGGACATTGTGATTACAATAGTGAGGGAGTATTGTGACAACTAGTGTTGGAACACTGTGATATCTCTGGTGAGAGAGCATTTTGATGAGAAGTGTATGGAGCATTGTGATTGCAAGGTTTATGGAGCATTGCAATGAAAATTTTCTGGACCGTTGTGATGAAAAGCGAATGGCACATTGTGATGACAAGGGTCATGGAACATTTTTCAGACACAGTTATGGAGCATTTTGATGACAATGGTCACGGAGCATTGTGATGAAAACGGAATGGGGCATTGTGATGAAAAAGGCATGGAGCCTTTTCGTGACAGGGTTCAAAGAGCATTCTGATGACAAGTGTCAGGGAGCATTGTGATGACAAGTGTACTGAGCATTTTGATGCCAAATGTCATGGAGCACTGTGATGAAAAGGGCATGGAATTTTGTGATGACAGGCATCATGGAGCATTGTGATGACAAGTGTTATGGAACACTGGGATCACAAGGGTTTGGAACATTGTGATGACAGAGGACATGGATCATTTTGATTTCAAGGAGCATGGAGCATTGTGATGAGAAGGGCATGAAGCAATGTGCTCTCAAGGTTCATGGAGGATTGTGATGACAATGGAAATGGAGTATTGTGATGACAAGCGCATAGACCATTGTAATGACAAGGTCATGTAGCATTTTGCTGACAAAGTCATGGAGCATTGTGATGACAGGTGTCATGGAGCACTGTGATGACAAGGCCACGGAACATCGTGATGGCAGGGGTCATGGAGCATTGTTATGACAGGGGTAATGGAGCATTGTGACGGCAAGGGCATGGAGCATTGTGATGAGAAGGCCATGGAGCATTCTGATGACATCTGTCATGGAGCTTTGTGATGACAAGTGCATGGAGCAATGTGATGAGAGTGTTCATGGAGGATGGTGATGACAATGACATGGAGCATTGTGATGCCAAGGGTCATGGATCTTTGTGATGACAAAGGTCATGGAGGATTTTGATGACAAGGGCGTTGTGCATTGTGATGAGAAGGGCAGGGAGCATTGTGATGACAGGGTAAGGAGCAATTTGATGAAAAGTGTCATGGAACATTTTGATGACAGGGGTTATGGAACATTGTGATGTCAGAGGTCATGGAGCATTATGATGAAAAGTGTCATGGAGCATTTTGATGACAGGGGTTATGGAGCATTGTGATGTCAGGGGTCATCGAACATTGTGATGATAAGTGCATGTAGCATTGTGATGACAGGGGTCATGGAACATTGGGATAACAGGGGTGAGTGAGTATTGTGACGAATAATGATGTAACATTGTGATATCTCTGGTGAGAGAGCATTTTGATGAGAAGTGCATGGAGCATTGTGATGGCAAGATCGTGGAGCATTGTGATGACGAGCGTCATGGAGCACTGTAATGACAAGGGGAATGGAGCATTGTGATGACAGTGGCCATGGAGCATAGTGATGACATCGGTCATGGAGCTTTGTGATGACAAGGGCATGGAGCAATGTGATGAGAGTGTTCATGGAGGACTGTGATGACAATGACATGGAGCATTGTGATGCCAAGGGTCATGGATCTTTGTGATGACAAAGGTCATGGAGGATTTTGATGACAAGGGCGTTGTGCATTGTGATGAGAAGGGCAGGGATCATTGTGATGACAGGGTCATGGAGCAACTTGATGAAAAGGGTCATGGAACATTTTGATGACAGGGGTTATGGAACATTGTGATGTCAGAGGTCATGGAGCATTATGATGAAAAGGGTCATGGAGCATTTTGATGACAGGGGTTATGGAGCATTGTGATGTCAGGGGTCATCGAACATTGTGATGATAAGTGCATGTAGCATTGTGATGACAGGGGCCATGGAACATTGGGATAAAAGTGGTGAGTGAGTATTGTGACGAATAATGATGTAACATTGTGATATCTGTGGTGAGAGAGCATTTTGATGAGAAGTGCATGGAGCATTGTGATGACAAGGTTTATGGAGCATTGTGATGACAAGCATGTGGAGCACTGTGATGACAAGCGCATGGTGCATTATGATGACATGTGTCATGGAGCATCGTGCTGACAAGCGCATGGAGCATTGTGATGACAAGGGTCATGGAGCATTCCGCTGAGAAAGGCATAGAGCATTGTGATGACAAGGAACAAAGAGCATTGTGATGAAATGTTCATAAAGCATTGTGATTACAAGGGTCATGGAGCATTGTGATGACAAGGGCATGGAGCATTGGTCTAATAAGTTTCATGGATTATTGCGATGACTGTTGGAATGGTGCATTGTGGTGACAAGGGCATGGAGCATTGTGATGACCAGGTCATGCAGTATTGTGAAGAGAGGTGTCAGGGAGCATTGTGATAACATATGTAATGGCCCATTGTGATGACAATCGCATGGAGCATTGTAATGCCAGGTGTCATGGAGGATTCTGATGACAAAGGTAATGGTGCATTGTGATGACAGTGGCTTGAAGCATTGAGATGACAAGGTCAGGGAGCATTGTGCTGAAAAGTGCATGGAGAATTTTGATGACAAGGGTCATTGAACATTCTCATGATAAGCTTATGGAGTTTTTTGCTGACAGTGGCGTGGAGCATTGTGATGAAAACGGCATGGGGCATTGTGTTGAAAAAGGCATGGAGCCTTTTCGTGACAGGGTTCAAGGAGCATTCTGACAACAAGTGTCAGGGAGCATTGTGATGACAAGTGTATTGAGCATTGTGATGACAAAGGTCATGGAGCATTGTGATGAAAAGTGCATGGAGTATTGTGATGACAGGCATCATGGAGCGTTGGGATGACAAGTGTTATGGAACATTGTGATCACAAGTGTTTGGAGCATTGTGATGACAGAGGTCATGGATCATTTTGATTTCAAGGAGCATGGAGCATTGTGATGACAAGGGCATGTAGCAATGTGATCCCAAGATTCATGGAGGATTGTGATTACAATGGTAATGCAGTATTGTGATGACAAGCGCATAGAGCATGGTAATGACAAAGTCATGTAGCATTTTGCTGACAAAGGCATGGAACATTGTGATGACAGGTGTCATGGAGCACTGTGATGAAAAGCGTCACGGAGCATTGTGAATACAGGGGTCATGGAGCATTGGGATGACAAGGGCATGGATCATTGTGATGACAAGTGTCATGGAGCATTGGGCTGAAAATGTTCATGGAGTATTGTGATGACAGGGGTCATGGAGCATTGTGATGAGAGAGGTCATGGAGAATATTGATTTCATTGTGCTGACAATAGCCGGAAGCATTATGATGATGGGCATGGTGCATTGTGATGACAGGTTTCATGGAGAATTGAGATGAAAAGGGGCATGGAGCATTGTGATTACTGGGGTCTTGGAGCACTGTGATGAAAAGGGCATGGAGAATTTTGATGAGAAGGACATGGAACATTCTGATGGCATGTGTCATGGAGCTTTGTGATGACAAGGGCATGGAGCATTGTGATTACAGGGTTCTTGGAGCATTCTGATGACAAGTGTCATGGAGCCTTGTGATGACAAGGCCGTGGAATATTGTGATGGCAGGGGTCATGGAGCATTGTTATGACAGGAGTAATGGAGCATTGTGATGAGAAGGGCATGGAGCATTGTGATTACAAGGTTTATGGAGCATTACCATGACAAATTTGTGGATCGTTTTGATGAAAATCACGTAGCACATTGTGATGACAAGGGTCATGGAGCATTTTTCTGACAAACGCATGGAGCATTTTGATGACAAGGGTCACAGAGCATTGTGATGAAAAGTTCATGGAGCATTGTGGTTATAAAGGTCACAGAGCCTTGTGATGACGCGGGCATGGAACATTGTGATGACAAATGTTATGAAGCATTGTGATGACTGGAGTCACGGAGCATTGTGATGACAGTGGTAATGGAGCATTGTGATGACAGGGGCATGTAGCATTGGTCTGACACTTTTCATAGATTATTTTGATGACATTGGACATGGTGCATTGTGATGACAAGGGCATGGATCATTGTGATGAGAAGGTCATAGAGTATTGTGAAGACAGGTGTCAGGGAGCATTGTGATGACATATGTCATGGTCCATTGCAATGACAATGGCAGGGAGCATTGTGATGCCAAACGTAATGGAGGATTTTGATGACAAATATAATGGAGCATTGTGATGACTAGGGCTTGGAGCATTATGATGACAAGGGCCATTGAGAATGTTCAGAACAAGGTCGTGAAGCACTGTGATGACAAGGTCCTGGAGCATTGTGATAAGAAATCCATAGAGACTTGTGATGATAAATCTCATGGAGCATACTGATGAAAAGGGGCATTGACCATTGTGATTACAGGGGTCTTGGAACATTGTGATGACATGGGCATGGAGCATTGTGAGGAGAAGGCCAAGGAGCATTATGAAGACATGTTTCATTGAGCTTTGTGATGACAAGGGCATGGAGCATTGTATTTAAAGGGGTCTTGGAGCATTGTGATGAAAAGGGCATGGATCATTGTGATGAAAAAGGCATGGAGCCTTGTCATGACAGGGTTCAAGGAGCATACAGACAAAAAGTGTCAGGGAGCATTTTGATGACAAGTGTATTGAGCATTGTGATGACGATGGTCATGGAGCATTGTGATGAGAAGACCATGGATAATTGTGATGACGAGTGTCATGGGGCACTGTGATGACAAGTGTTATGGAATATTGTGATCACAAGGGTTTGGAGCATTGTTATGACAGAGGTCATGGAGCATTTTGATTTCATTGTGATGACAATAGCATGAAGCATTATGATGATGGGCATGGTGCATTGTGATGACAGGGTTCATGTATCATTGAGATGAAAAGGGGCATGGAGCATTGTGATTACAGGGTTCTTGGAGCATTGTAATGAGAAGGGTCATGGAGCCTTGTGATGACAAGGCCACGGAACATCGTGATGGCAGGGGTCATGGAGCATTTTTATGATAGGTGTAATGGAGCATTGTGATGGCAAGAGCATGGAACATTGTGATGAGAAGGCCATGGAGCATTCTGATGACCTGTGTCATGGAGCTTTGTGATGACAAGGGGATGGAGCAATGTGATGAGAGTGTTCATGGAGCATTGTGATGACAATGACATGGAGCATTGTGATGCCAAGGGTCATGGATCTTTGTGATGACAAAGGTCATGGAGCATTTTGATGACAAGTCCTTTGTGCAATGGGATGCGAAGGTTAGGGAGCATTGTGATGACAGGGTCATGGAGCAATTTGATGAAAAGTGTTATGGAACATTTTGATGAGAGGGGTTATGGAACATTGTGATGTCAGGGGTCATGGAGCATTTTGATGAAAATTGTAATGGAGCATTTTGATGACAGGAGTTATGGAGCATTGTGATGTCAGGGGTCATCGAACATTGTGATGATACGTGAATGGAGCATTGTGATGACAGGAGTCATAAAAACTATGATAACGTGTGAGGGAGTATTGTGACGAATAGTGATGTAATATTGTCATATCTGTGGTGAGAGAGCATTTTGATGAGAAGTGCATGGAGCATTGTGATGACAAGACTGTGGAGCACTGTGATGACAAGTGCATGGTTCATTGTGATGACATGTGTCATGGAGAATCGTGCTGACAAGCGCATGGAGCATTGTGATGACAAGGGTCATGTAGCATTGTGCTGAGAAAGGCATAGAGAATTGTGATGACAAGGATCAAAGAGCATTGTGATGAAAAGTTCATGGAGCATTGTGATGACAAGGGTCATGGAGCATTGTGATGACAAGGGCATGGAGAATTGGTCTAATAAGTTTCATGGATTATTGTGATGATTGTTGGAATGGAGCACTGTGGTGACAAAGGCATGGAGCATTGTGATGACCAGGTGATGCATTATTGTGAAGACTGGTGTCAGGGAGCACTGTGTTGACAAATGTAATGACCCATTGTGATGACAATGGCATGGAGCATTGTGATGCCAAGTGTCATGGAGGATTCTGATGACAAAGGTAATGGTGCATTGTAATGACAATGGCTTGGAGCATTGAGATGACAAGGGTCAGGGAGCATTGTGCTGACAAGTGCATGGAGAATTGTGATGACAAGGGTCATGGAGCATTCTCATGACAAGCTTGTGGAGTATTTTGATGACAGTGGCATGGAGCATTGTGATGAAAACGGCATGGGGCATTGTGATGAAAAAGGCATGGAACATTTTCCTGACAGGGTTCAAGGAGCATTTTGATGACAAGTGTCAGGGAGCATTGTGATGACAAGTGTATTGAGAATTGTGATGACAAAGGTCATGGAGCATTGTGATGAATAGGGCATGGAGTATTGTGATGACAGGCATCATGGAGCGTTGTGATGACAAGTGTTATGGAACATTTTGATCACAAGGGTTTGGAGCATTGTGAGGACAGAGATCATGGATCACTTTGATTTCAAGGAGCATGGAGCATTGTGATTACAAGGGCATGAAGCAATGTGATCCCAAGTTTCATGGAGGATTGTGATGACAATGGTAATGGAGTATTGTGATGACAAGCGCATAGAGCATTGTAATGACAAGTTCATATAGCATTTTGCTGACAAAGGCATGGAGCATTGTGATGACAGGTGTCATGGAGCAGTGTGATGACAAGCGTCACAGAGCATTGTGAATACAGGGGTCATGGAGCAATGGGATGACAAGGTCATGGATCACTGTGATGAAAAGTGTCATGGAGCATTGGGCTGAAAATGTTCATGGAGTATTGTGATGACAGGGGTCATGGAGCATTGTGATGACAGAGGTCATGGAGAATTTTGATTTCATTGTGCTGACAATAGCCGGAAGCATTATGATGATGGGCATGGTGCATTGTGATGACAGTGTTCATGGAGCATTGAGATGAAAAGGGGCATGGAGCATTGTGATTACAGGGGTCTTGGAGCACTGTGATGACAAGGGCATGGAGCATTTAGATGAGAAGGACATGGAATATTCTGATGGCATGTGTCATGGAGCTTTGTGATGACAAGGGCATGGAGCATTGTGATGACAGGGGTCATGGAACATTGTGATAACAAGGGCATGGAGCATTGTGATGACAATGGCATGTAGAATTGGTCTAAAAATTTTCATGGAGTATTGCGATGACAGTTGGAATGGCACATTGTGATGACAAGGTCATGGAGCATTGTGATGACCAGGTCTTGCTGTATTGAGAAGAGAGGTGTCAGGGAGCACTGTGATGACATATGTAATGGCCCATTGTGATAACAATGGCCTGGAGCATTGTGATGCCAAGTTTCATGGAGGATTCTGATGAGAAATTTAATGGAGCATTGTGATGACATGGGTCAGTGATCATTGTTCTGACAAGTGCATGGAGAATTGTGGTGACAAGGGTCATGGAGCATTCTGATGACAAGCTTGTGGAGTATCTTGATGACAATGGCATGGAGCATTGTGATGAAAATGGCATGGGGCTTTGTGATGAAAAAGGCATGGAGCCTTTCCGTGACAGTGTTCAAGGAGCATTCTGACGACAAGTGTTAGGGAGCATTGTGATGAAAAGTGTATTTAGAATTGTGATGACAAAGGTCATGGAGCATTGTGAAGAAAAGGGCATGGAGTACTGTGATGGCAGACATCTTGGAGCGTTGTGATGACAAGTGTTATGGAACATTGTGATTCCAAGTGTTTGGAGCATGGTGATGAGAGGGGTCATGGATCATTTTGATTTCAAAGTCCATGGAGCATTGTGATGACAAGGGCATGAAGAAATGTGATCTCAAGGTTCATGGAGGTTTGTGATGACAATGTAATGGAGTATTGTGATGAGAAGCACATAGAGCATTGTAATGACAATGTCATGTAGCATTTTGCTGTCAATGGCATGGAGCATTGTGATGACAAGTGTCATGGGGCATTGGGCTGAAAATGTTCATGGAGTATTGTGATGACAGGGGTCATGGAGCATTGTGATGAGTAGGGAATGGAGCATTGTGATGACAAGAGTCCCGGATCATTGTGTTGTCAGGTGTCATGGATTGTTTTGATGACAGTGGTCATGGAGCATTTTGATGATATTTGTCATGGAGCATTGTGATGAGAATTTCATGGAGCATTGGGCTGAAAATATTCATGGAGTATTGTGATGACAGGGGTCATGGAGCATTGTGATGACAAGAGATTGCAGCATGGTGATGACAAGTTCCTGGAGAATTGTGATGATAAAAGCATGGAGACTTGTGATGAGAAGTCTCATGGAGCATTCTGATGAAAAGGGGCATGGAGCATTGTGATTACAGGGGTCTTGGAGCATTGTGATGACAAGGGCCTGGAGCATTGTGAGGAGAAGGCCATGGAGCATTCTGATGACATGTGTCATTGAGCTTTGAGATGACAAGTGCATGGAGCACTGTGATTACAGGTGTCTTGGAACATTGTGATGAAAAGGCATGGATCATTGTGATGAAAAGGCATGGAGCCTTGTCATGACAGGGTTCAAGGAGCATACTGACGACAAGTGTCAGGGAGCATTGTGATGACAAGTGTATTGAGAATTGTGATGACAAAGGTCATGGAGCATTGTGATGAGAAGACCATGGATAATTGTGATGATGAGCGTCATAGAGTGTTGTGATGTTAAGTGTTATGGAACATTGTGATCACAAGGGTTTGGAGCATTATGATGACAGTGGTCATGGATAATTTTGATTTCATTGTGATGACAATAGCCTGAAGCATTTTGATGATGGGCATGGAGCATTCTGATGAGAGGCTTCATGGAGCATTGAGATGAAAAGTAGCATGGAGCATTGTGAATACAGGGGTCTTGGAGCATTGTCATGACAAGGGCATGGAGGATTGTGATGAGAAGGCCATGGAACATTCTGATGGCATGCGTCATGGGGCTTTGTGATGACAAGGGCATGGAGCATTGTGATTACAGGGGTCTTGGAGCATTGTGATGACAAGGGTCATGGAGCCTTGTGATGACAGGGCCGTGGAACATTGTGTGGGCAGGGGTCATGGAGCATTGTTATGACAGAGGTAATGGAGCATTGTGATGAGAAGGGCATTGAGCATTGGTCTGAAAGTTTTCATGGATATTTGTGATGAGATTGGGCATGGAGCACTGTGATGAAAGGGCAAGGAACACTGTGATACATGGGTCATGGAGGATTGTAATGACAAGGGCATGGAGCATTGTGATGCGAAGGGCATCGAGCATTGTGATGACAAGTGTCATGGAGCTTTGTGATGACAAGGGCATGGAGCAATGTGATGAGAGTGTTCATGGAGCATTGTGATGACAATGACATGGAGCATTGTGATGCCAAGGGTCATGGAGCTTTGTGATGACAAAGTCATTGAGCATTTTGATGACAAGGCTGTGGTGCATTGTGATGAGAAAGGAAGGGAGCATTTTGATGACAGGGTCATGCAGCAATTTGATGAAAAGTGTAATGGAACATTTTGATGACTGTGGTTATAGAACATTGTGATGCCAGGGGTCATGGAGCTTTGGGATGAAGAGGGTCATGGAGCATTTTGATGACAGTGGTTATGGAACATTGTGATGTCATGGGTCATGGAACATTGTGATGATAAGGGTATGTAGCATTGTGATGACAGGGGTCATGGAACATTGTGATAACCGGGGTGAGTGAGGATTGTGATGACTAGTGATGGAACATTGTGATATCTCATGTGACAGAGCATTTGGATGAGAAGTGCATGGAGCATTGTGATTACAAGGTTTATGGAGCATAGCTATGACAAAGTTGTGGATCATTGTGATGAAAAGCACATGACACTTTGTGATGACAACGGTCATGGAGCACTGTCCTAACAAAGGCATGGAGCATTGTGATGACAAGGGTCACAAAGAATTGTGATGAAAGGTTCATGGAGCATTGTGATGACAAGGGTCACAAAGAATTGTGATGAAAGGTTCATGGAGCATTGTGTTTACAAAAGTCATAGAGCCTTGTGATGACGCGCGCATGGACCGTTGGGATGACAATCGTTATGAAGCATTGTGATGACTGGAGTCACGGAGCATTGTGATGACAAGGGTCATGGAGCATTGTGATGACAAGGGCATGGAGCATTGTGATGACAGGGGCATGGAGCATTGGTCTGAAAAGTTTCATAGATTATTGTGATGACATTGCACATGGTGCATTGTGATGACAAGGGCATGGAGCATTTTGAAGAGAAGGCCATAGAACATTCTGATGACATGTGTCAAGGAGCTTTGTGATGACAAGGGCATGGAGCATTGTGATTACAGTTTTCTTGGAGCATTGTGATGACAAGGGCATGGAACATTGTGATTACAGGGGTCTTGGAGCATTGTGATGACAAGCGTCATGGAGCCTTGTGATGACAAGTCCGTGGAACATTGTGATGGCAGGGGTCATGGAGCATTGTTATGACAGGTGTCATGGAGCTTTGTGATGACAAGGGCATGGAGCATTGTGATGACAGGGTCATTGAGCATTGGTCTGACAAGTTTCCTAGATTATTGTGATGACAGTGGACATGGTTCATTGTGATGACAAGGGCATGGAGCATTGTGATGACAAGGGCATGGAGTATTGTGAAGACAGGTGTCACGGAGCAATGTGATGACATATGTCATGGTCCATTGCAATAACAATGGCATGGAGCATTGTGATGCCAAATGTAATGGAGGATTGTAATGACAAATATAATGGAGCATTGTGATGACTAGGGCTTGGAGCATTATGTTGACAAGGGCCATTGAGAATTTTCATGCAAATGTCGGGAAGCATTGTGATGACAAGGTCCTGGAGCACTGTGATGAGAAAATCATGGAGCCTTGTGATGACAAATCTCATGGAGCATACTGATGAAAAGGGGCATGGAGCATTCTGATTACAGGCGTTTTGGAACATTATGATAACTAGGGCATGGAGCATTGTGATGACAAGGGCATGGACCATTGGTCTAATAATTTTCATGGATTATTGTGATGACAGTTGGAATGGCGCATTGTGATGACAAGGGCATGGAGCATTGTGATGACCAGGTTATGCATTATTGTGCAGAGTGGTGTCATGGAGCATTGTGATGACATATGTAATGGCTCATTGTGATGACAATGTCATGGAGCATTGTGATGCCAAGTGTCATGGAGGATTCTGATGACAAAGGTAATGGAGCTTTGTGATGAAAATGGCTTGAAGCATTGTGATGACAAGGGTCAGGAAGCATTGTTCTGACAAGTGCATGGAGAATTGTGATGACAATGTTCATGGAGCATTCTGATGAAAAGCCTGTGCAGTATTTTGATGACAATGGCATGGAGCATTTTGATGAAAATGGCATGGGGTTTTGTGATGAAAAAGGCATGGAGCCTTTTTGTGACAGGTTTCAAGGAGCATTCTGACGACAAGTGTCAGGGAACATTGTGATGACAAGTGTATTGAGAATTGTAATGACAAAGGTCATGAAGCACTGTGATGAAAAGGGCATGGATTATTGTAATGACAGACATCATGGAGCGTTGTGATGACAACTGTTATGGAACATTGTGATCACAAGGTTTTGTAGCATTGTGATGACAGAAGTCATGGATAATTTTGATTTCAAGGAGCATGGAGCGTCGTTATGACAAGGGCATGAAGAAATGTGATCCTAGGTTCATGGAGGATTGTGATGACAGTGGTAATGGAGTACTGTGATGACAAGCGCATAGAGCATTGTAATGACAAGGTCATGTAGCATTTTGCTGACAAAGTCATGGAGCATTGTGATGACAGGTGTCTTGGAGCATTGTGATGACAAGTGTCACGGAGCATTGTGAATACAGGGGTCATGGAGCATTGGGATGAAAATGGCATGGATGATTGTGATGAAAAGGCTCATGGAGCATTGGGCTGAAAATGTTCATGGAGCATTGTGATGACTAGGGAATGGAGCATTGTGATGACAAGAGTCCCGGATCATTGTGTTGTCAGGTGTTATGGAGTGTTGTGATGACAGTGGGCATGGAGCATTTTGATGATATTTGACATGGAGCACTGTGATGAGAATTTCATGGAGCATTGGGCTGAAAATGTTCATGGAGTATTGTGATAACAGGGGTCATGGAGCATTGTGATGACAAGGGAATGGAGCATGGTGATGACAAGGTCCTGGAGCACTGTGATGATAAGAGCATGGAGATTTGTGATGACAAGTCTCATGGAGCATTCTAATGAAAAGGGGCACGGAGCATTGTGATTACAGGGGTCTTGGAGCATTCTGATGACATGTATCATGGAGCTCTGTGATTACAAGGGCATGGATTACTGTGATTACAGGTGTCTTGGAGCATTGTGATGAAAAGGGCATGGATCATTGTGATGAAAAGGCATGGAGCCTTGTCATGACAGGGTTCAAGGAGCATACTGACGACATGTGTCAGGGAGCATTGTGATGACAAGTGTACTGAGAATTGTGATTACAAAGGTCATGGAGCATTGTGATGAGAACACCATGGATAATTGTGATGATGAGCGTCATAGGGTGTTGTAATGATAAGTGTTATGGCACTTTGTGATCACAAGGGTTTGGAGCATTATGATGACAGTGGTCATGGATAATTTTTGTTTCCTTGTGATGACAATAGCCTGAAGCATTATGATGATGGGCATGGTGCATTTTGATGACAGGCTTCATGGAGCATTGAGATGAAAAGTGGCATGGAGCATTGTGATTACAGGTGTCTTGGAGCACTGTCATGACAAGGGCATGTAGCACTGTGATGAGAAGGCCATGGAACCTTCTGATGGCATGCTTCATGGAGCTTTGTGATGACAAGGCCATGGAACATTGTGATGGCAGGGGTCATGGAGCATTTTTATGACAGAGGTAATGGATCATTGTGATGATAAGGGCATTGAGCATTGGTCTGAAATATTTCATGGATTACTGTGATGAGAAGGGCATTGAGCATTGTGATGACAAGTGTCATGGAGCTTTGTGATGACAAGGGCATGGATCAATGTGATGAGAAGGTTCATGGAGCATTGTGATGACAATTGCATGGATCATTGTGATGCCAACGGTCATGGAGCTTTGTGATGACAAAGGTCATGGAGCATTTTGATGACAAGGGTGTGGTGCATTGTGATGAGAAAGGCAGGGAGCATTTTGATGACAGGGTCATGCAGCAATTTGATGAAATTTGTAATGGAACATTTTGATGACAGGGGTTATAGAACATTTTGATACCAGGGGTCATGGAGCTTTGGGATGAAAACAGTCATGGAGCATTTTGATGAAGGTGGTTATGGAACATTGTGATGTCAGGGGTCATAGAACATTGTGCTGATAAGGGGATGTAGCATTGTGATGACTGTGTTCAGGGAACATTGTGATAACAGGGGTGAGGGAAGATTGTGATGACTAGTGATGGAACATTGTGATATCTCATGTGAGAGAGCATTTGGATGAGAAGTGCATGGAGCATTGTGCTTACAAGGTTTATGGAGCATAGCGATGACAAGGTTGTGGATCATTGTGATGAAAAGCGCATGGCACACTGTGAAGACAAGGGTCATGGAGCACTGTTCTGACAAAGGCATGGAGCATTGTAATGGCAAGTGTCACACAGCATTGTGATGAAAAGTTCATGGAGCATTGTGGTTACAAATGTCACAGAGCCTTGTCATGACGCGGGCATGGACCGTTGTGATGACAAACGTTATGAAGCATTGTGATGACTGGAGTCACGGAGCATTGTGATGACAGGGGTCAGGGAGCATTGTGATGACAAGGGCATGGATCATTGTGATGACAGGGACATGGAGCATTGGTCTGACAAGTTTCATAGATTATTGTGATGACATTGGACATGGTGCATTGTGATGACAAGGGCATGGAGCCTTTTGATTTCAAGGCCATGGAACATTCTGATGACATGTGTCATGGAGCTTTGTGATGACAAGGGCATGGAGCATTGTGATTACAGGGGTCTTGGAGCATTGTGATGACAAGCGTCATGGAGCCTTGTGATGACAAGGCCGTGGAACATTGTGATGGCAGGGGTCATGGAGCTTTGTTATGATAGGGGTCATGGAGCATTGTGATGACAAGGACATGGAGCATTGTGATGACAGGGGCATGGAGCATTGATCTGACAAGTTTCCTAGACTATTGTGATGACAGTGGACATGGTGCATTTTGATGACAAGGGCATGGAGCATTGTGATGACAAGGGCATGGAATATTGTGAAGACAGGTGTCAGGGAGCATTGTGATGACATATGTCATGGTCCATTGCGATGACATTGGCATGGAGCATTGTGATGCCAAATGTAATGGAGGATTGTGATGACAAATATAATGGAGCATTGTGATGACTAGGGCTAGGAGCATTATGATGACAAGGGCCATTGAGAATTTTCACGAAAATGTCGTGAAGCATTGTGATGACAATGTCCTGGAGCATTGTGATATGAAAACCATGGAGCCTTGTGATGACAAATCTCATGGAGCATACTGATGAAAAGGGGCATGTAGCATTCTGATTACAGGGGTTTTAGAACATTGTGATAACTAGGGAATGAAGCATTGTGATGAAAAGTGCATGCAGCATTGGTCTTATAAGTTTCATGGATTATTGTGATGAAAGTTGGAATGGCACATTGTGATGACAAGGGCATGGAGCATTGTAGTGACCAGGTCATGCAGTATTGTGAAGAGAGCTGTCAGGGAGCATTGTGATGAAATATGTAATGGCCCATTGAGATTACAATGGCATGGAGCATTGTGATGCCAAGTGTCATGGAGGATTCTGATGACAAATGTAATGGAGCATTGTGATGACAAGGGCATGGAGCATTGTGATGACAAACGTCTGGGTGCATTGTGCTGACAAGTGCATGGAGAATTGTGATGACAAGGGTCATGGAGCATTCTGATGACAAGCTTGGGGAGTATTTTGATGACAATGGCATGGAGCATTGTGATGAAAATGGCATTGGGCTTTGTGAGGAAAAATGCATGGAGCCTTTTCATAACAGGGTTCAAGGAGCATTCTGATGACAAGTGTCAGGGAGCTTTGTGATGACAAGTGTATTGAGAATTGTGATGACAAAGGTCATGGAGCATTTTGATGAAAAGAGCATGGATTATTGTGATGGCAGGCATCATGGAGCGTTGTGATGACAAGTGTTATGGAACATTGTGATCACCATGGTTTGGAGCATTGTGATGACAGAGGTCATGGATCATTTTGATTTCAAGGAGCATGGGGCATTGTGATGACAAGGGCATGAAGCAATGTGATCCCAAGGTTCATGGAGGACTGTGATGACAATGGGAATGGAGTATTGTGATGACAAGCGCATAGAGCATTGCAATGACAAGGTCAGGTAGTATTTTGCTGACAAAGGCATGGAGCATTTTTATGACAGGTGTCATGGAACACTGTGAATACAGGGTTCATGGAGCATTCGGATGACAAAGTCATGGATGATTGTGATGACAAGAGTCATGGAGCATTGGGCTGAAAATGTTCATGGAGTATTGTGATGACAGGGGTCATGGAGCATTGTGATGAGTAGGGAATGGAGCATTGTGATGAAAAGAGTCCCGGATCATTGTGTTGTCAGGTGTGAAGGAGTGTTGTGATGACAGTGGTCATGGAGCATTTGGATGATATTTGTCATGGAGCATTGTGATGAGAATTTCATGGAGCATTGGGCTGAAAATATTCATGGAGTATTGTGATGACATGGGTCATGGAGCATTGTGATGACAAGGGAATGGAGCATGGTGATGAGAAGGTCCTGTATCATTGTGATGATAAGACCATGGAGACTTGTGATGACAAATCTCATGGAGCATTCTGATGAAAAGGGGCATGGAGCATTGTGATTCCATGGGTCTTGGATCATTGTGATGACAAGGGCATGGAGCATTGTGAAGAGAAGGCCATGAAGCACTCTGATGACATGTGTCATGGAGCATTGTGATGAAAAGGGCATGAAGTATTGTGATGACAGGGTTCATGGAGCCTTGTGATGACAAGGCCATGGAACACTGTGATGTCAGGGGTCATGGAGCATTGTTATGACAGAGGTAATGGAGCATTGTGATGAGAAGGGCATGGAGCATTGTGATGACCAGGTCATGCAGTATTGTAAAAAGGGGTGTCACGGAACATTGTGATGACATATGTATTGGCCCATTGTGATGACAATGGCATGGAGCATTGTGATGCCAAGTGTCATGGAGGATTCTGATGACAAATTTAATGGAGCATTGTGATGACAATGGCTTGGAGCATAGTGATGACAATGTTCAGGGAGCATTGTGCTGATAAGTGCATGGAGAATTGTGATGACAGGGGTCATGGAGCTTTCTGATGACAAGCTTGTGGAGTATTTTGATGACAATGATATGGAGCATTGTGATGAAAACGGCATGGGGCTTTGTGATGAAAAAGGCATGGAGACTTTTCGTGACAGGGTTCAAGGAGGATTCTGACGACAAGTGTCAGGGAGCATTGTGATGACAAGTGTATTGAGAATTGTGATGACAAATGTCATGGAGCATTGTGATGAAAAGGTCATGAAGTATTGTGATGACAGGCATCATGGAGCGTTGTGGTGAATAGTTTTATGGAACATTGTGATCAGAAGGTTTTGGAGCATTGCGATGACACAGGTCATGGATCATTGTGATTTCAAGGAGCATGTAGCATTGTGATGAAAAGGGCATGAAGCAATGTGATCCCAAGGTTCATGGAGTAGAGTGATGACAATGGTAATGTAGTATTGTGATGACAAGCGCATAGAGCATTGTAATGAAAAGGTCATGTAGCATTTTGCTGACAAAGGCATGGAGCATTGTGATGACATGTGTCATGGAGCACTGTGATGACAAGCGTCACGAAGCATTGTGAATACAGGGGTCATGGAGCATTGGGATAACAAGGGTATGGATCATTTTGATGACAAGTGTCATGGAGCATTGGGCTGAAAATGTTCATGGTGTATTGTGATGACAGGGGTCATGGAGCATTGCGATGACAGATGTCATTGAGAATTTTGATTTCATTGTGCTGAGAATAGCTGGAAGCATTATTATGATTGGCATGATGCATTGTGATGACAGGGTTCATGGAGCATTGAGATGAAAAGGGGCATGGAGCATTGTGATGAGAAGGCCATGGAACATTCTGATGACATGCGTCATGGAGCACTGTGATGACAAGGGCATGGAGCATTGTAATTACAGTGGTCTTGGAGCATTGTGATGACAAGGGTCATGGAGACTTGTGATGACATGCCATTGAACACTGTGATGGCAGGTGTCATGGAACATCGTTGTGACAGAGGTCATGGAGTATTGTGATGAGAAGGGCATTGAGCTTTGGTCTAAAATATTTCATGGATTATTGTGATGAGAGTGGGCTTGGAGCATTGGGATGACAAGGGCACGGAACACTGTGATACATGGTTCATGGAGATTTGTAATGACAATGGCATGGAGCATTGTGATGGGAAGGGCATCGAGCATTGTGATGACAAGTGTCATGGAGCATTGTGATGAGAAATCCATGGAGCCTTGTGATGACAAGTCTCATATAGCATACTGATGAAAAGGGTCATGGACCATTGTGATTACTGGGGTCTTGGAACATTGTGATGAAGATGGCATGGAGCATTGTGAAAAGAAGGCCAAGGAGCATTCTGAGGACAGGCGTCATTGAGCTTTGTGATGACAAGTGCATGGAGCATTGTGATTACAGGGATCTTGGAGCATTGTGATGAAAAGGGCATTGAGCCTTGTCATGACAGGGTTCAAGGAGCATACAGACAACAAGTGTCAGGGAGCATATTGATGACAAGTGTATAGAGCATTGAGATGACAAAGGTCATGGAGCATTGTGATGAGAAGACCATGGATAATTGTGATGACGAGTGTCATGGGGCATTGTGATGACAAGTGTTATGGAATATTGTGATCACAAGGGTTTGGAGCATTGTTATGACAGAGGTCATGGAGCATTTTGAATTCATTGTGATGACAAGAGCATGAAGCATTATGATGATGAGCATGGTGCATTGTGATGACAGGGTTCATGGATCATTGAGATGAAAAGGGGCATGGAGCATTGTGATTACCAGGATCTTGGATCATTGAGATGAAAATGGGCATGGAGCATTGTGATTACAGTGGTCTTGGATCAATGTGATGAGAAGGGTCATGGAGCCTTGTGATGACAAATCCATGGAACATCGTGATGGCAGGTGTCATGGAGCATTGTTATGACAGGGGTAATGGAGCATTTTGATGGAAAGGGCATGGAGCATTGTGATGAGAAGTCCATGGAGCATTCTGATGACATGTGTCATGGAGCTTAGTGATGACAAGGGCATGGAGCAATGTGATGGGAAGGGTCATGGATATTTGTGATGACAAAGGTCATGGAGCATTTTGATGGCAAGGGCGTTGTGCATTGTGATGAGAAGGGCAGGGAGCATTGTGATGACAGGGTCATGGAGCAATTTGATGAAAAGTGTCAAGGAACATTTTGATGACAGGGGTTATGGAACATTGTGATGTCAGGGGTCATCGAACATTGTGATGATAAGTGCATGTAGCATTGTGATGACAGGAATCATGGATCATTGTGATGACAGAGATGAGGGAGTATTGTGACGAATAGTGATGTAACATTGTGATATCAGTGGTGAGAGAGCATTTTGATGAGAAGTGCATGGAGAATTGTGATGACAAGTTTTATGGAGCATTGTGATGACAAATTGTGGAGCACTGTGATGACAAGCGCATGGTGCATTGTGATGACATGTGTCAGGGAGCATTGTGCTGACAAGCGCATGGAGCATTGTGATGACCAGGGTCATGGAGCATTGTGCTGAGAAAGGCATAGAGCATTGTGATGACATGGGTCAAAGAGCAGTGTGATGAAAAGTTCATGGAGCATTGTGGTTAAAAAGGTCACAGAGACTGTTGATGACGAGGGCATGGACCATTGTGATGACAAAAGTCATGAAGCATTGTGATGACTGGAGTCACGGAGCATTGTGATGACAGGGGTCGTGGAACATTGTGATAACATGGACATGGAGCATTGTGATGACAAGGGCATGGAACATTGGTCTAGTAAGCTTCATGGATTATTGCGATGACAGTTGGAATGGCGCATTGTGATGACAAGGGCATGGAGCATTGTGATGACCAGGTCATGCAGTACTCTGAAGACAGGTGTCAGGGAGCAATTTGATGACATATGTAATGGCCCATTTTGATGACAATGGCATGGAGCATTGTGATGCCAAGTGACATGGAGGATTCAGATGACAAAGGTAATGGAGCACAGTGATGACAATGGCTTGGATCATTGTGATGTCAAGGGTCAGGGAGCATTGTGCTGACAAGTGCATGGAGAATTGTGATGACAAGGGGCATGGAGCATTTTGATGACAGGGCTTATGGAACATTGTGATGTCACAGGTCATGGAACATTGTGATGATAAGGGGATGTAGCATTGTGATGACAGGGTCATGGAACATTTTGATTCCATGGTTGAGGGAGTATTGTGATGACTAATGATGGAATATTGTGATATCTCTGGTGAGAGAGCATTTTGATGAGAAATGCATGGACCATTGTGATTCCAAAGTTTATGGAGCATTGCAATGATAAGGTTGTGGACCGTTGTGATGAAATGCGCGTGGCACATTGTGATGACAATGGTCATGGAGCATTTTTCTGACAAAGACATGGAGCATTGTGATGACAAGGGTCACAGAGAATTGTGATGAAAAGTTAATGGAGCATTGTGATTACAAAGTTCACAGTGCCTTGTGATGACGCTGGCAAGGACAATTGTGATGACAAACGTTATGAAGCATTGTGATGACTGGAATCACGGAGCATTGTGATGACAGGGGTCATGGAGCATGGTGATGACAAGGGCATGGAGCATTGTGAGGAGAAGGCCAAGGAGCATTCTGAAGACATACGTCATTGAGCTTTGTGATGACAAGGGCATGGAGCTTTGTGATGAGAAGACCATGGATAATTGTGATGATGAGCTTCATGGGGCATTGTGATGACAAGTGTTATGGAATATTGTGATCACAAGTGTTTGGAGCATTGTTATGTCAGATGTCATGGAGCCTTTTGATTTCATTGTGATTACAATAGCATGAATCATTATGATGATGGGCATGGTGCATAGTGATGACAGGGTTCATGGATCATTGAGATGAAACCGGGCATGGAGCATTGTGATTAAAGGGTTCTTGGAGCATTGTGATGAGAAGGGTCATGGAGCCTTGTGAAGACAAGTCCATGGAACATCGTGATTACAGGGTTCATGGAGCATTGTTATGACAGGTGTAATGGAACATTGTGATGGCAAGGGCATGGATCATTGTGATGAGAAGGCCATGGAGCATTCTGATGACATGTGTCATGGAGGTTTGTGATGACAAGGACATGGAGCAATGTGATGAGAACCTTCATGGTGCATTGTGATGACAATGACATGGAGCATTGTGATGCCAAGGGTCATGGATCTTTGTGATGACAAAGGTCATGGAGCATTTTGATGACAAGGACATTGTGCATTGTGATGAGAAGGGTAGGGAGCATTGTGATGACAGGGTCATGGAGCAATTTGATGAAAACGGTCATGGAACTTTTTGATGACAGATGTTATGGAACATTGTGATGCCAGGGGTCATCGAACAATGTGATGATAAGTGCATGTAGCAATGTGATGACAGGAGTCATGGAACATTGTGATGACAGGGGTGAGGGTGTATTGTGACAAATAGTGATGTACCATTGTGATAGCAGTGGTGAGAGAGCATTTTGATGAGAAGTGCATGGAGTATTGTGATGACAATGGTCAAAGAGCATTTTGATGAAAAGTTCATGTAGCATTGTGGTTAAAAAGGTCACAGAGACTGTTGATGATGAGGGCATGGACCATTGTGATGACAAAGGTCATGAAGCATAGTGATAACTGGAGTCACGGAGCATTGTGAGGACAGGGGTCATTGAGCAATGTGATAACAAGGGCATGGAGCATTGTGATGACCAGGTCATGCAGTATTGTGAACACAGGTGTCAGGGAGCAATTTGATGACATATGTAATGGCACATTTTGATGACAATGGCACGGAGCACTGTGATGCCAAGTGTCATGGAGTATTCTAATGACAAAAGTCATGGAGCATTGTGATGGCAATGGTTTGGAGCATTGTTATGACAAAGGTCACGGAGCACTGTGCTGACAAGTGCATGGAGAATTGTGATAACAAATGTCATGGAGCATTCTGATGACAAGCTTGTGGAGTATTTTGATGACAATGGCATGTAGCATTGTGATGAAAACAGCATGGGCATTGTGATGAAAACGGCATGGAGCCTTTTTGTGACAGGTTTCAAGGAGCATTCTGATGACCAGTGTCAGGGAGCATTGTGATGACAAGTGTATTGAGAATTGTGATGACAAAGGTCATGGAGCATTGTGATGAAAAGGGCATGGAGTATTGTGATGACAGGCATCATGGGGCGTTGTGATGACAAGTGCTATGGGACATTGTGATCACAAGGATTTGGAGCATTGTGATGAGAGAGGTCATGGATCATTTTGATTTCAAGGAACATGGAGCATTGTGATGACAAGAGCATGAAGCAATGTGATCCCAAGATTCATGGAAGATTGTGATGACATTGGAAATGGAGTATTGTGATGACAAGCGCATAGAGCATTGTAATGACAAGGTCATATAGCATTTTGCTGACAAAATCATGGAGCATTGTGATGACAGGTGTCATGGAGCACTGTGATGACAAGCGTCACGGAGCATTGTGAATGCAGCGGTCATGGAGCATTGGGATGACAAGGTCATGTATGATTGTGATGACAAGGGTCATGGAGAATTGGGCTGAAAATGTTCATGGAGTATTGTGATGACAGGGGTCATGGAGCATTGTGATTGCAGAGGTCATGGAGAATTTTGATTTCATTGTGCTGACAATAGCCGGAAGCATTATAATGATGGACATGATGCATTGTGATGACAGTGGTCATGGAGCATTGTGATGACTAGGGCATGGAGAACTGTGGTGACAGGGGCATGGAGCATTGGTCTGACAAGTTTCATAGATTATTGTGATGACAGTGGACATGGTGCATTTTGATGACAAGGCCATGGATCATTGCGAAAGAAAGTCATGGAGTATTGTGAAGACAGGTGTCAGGGAGCATTGTGATGACATATGTCATGGTCCATTGCAATGACAATGGCAGGGAGCATTGTGATGCCAAATGTAATGGAGGATTTTTATGACAAATATAAAGGAACATTGTGATGACTAGGGCTTGGAGCATTATGATGACAAGGGTCATTGAGAATTTTCAGAACAAGGTCGTGAAGCATTGTGATGACAAGGTCCTGGAGCATTGTGATGAGAAATGCATAGAGACTTGTTATGACAAATCTCATGGAGCATACTGATGAAATGGGGCATGGAGCATTGTGATTACAGGGGACATGGAACATTGTGATGACAAGGGCATGGAACATTGTGAGGAGAAGAACAAGGAGCATTCTGATGGCATGCATCATTGAGATTTGTGATGACAAGGGCATGGAGCATTGTGATTACATTGGCCTTGGAGCATTGTGATGAAAAGGGCATGGATCATTGTGATGAAAAAGTCATGGAGCCTTGTCATGACAGAGTTCAAGGAGCATACAGACAACAAGTGTCAGGGAGCATTTTGATGACAAGTGTATTGAGCATTGTGATGACAAAGGTCATGGAGCATTGTGATTAGAAGTCCAAGGATGATTGTGATGACGAGCGTCAAGGGGCATTGTGATGACAAGTGTTATGGAATATAGTGATCACAAGGGATTGGAGCATTGTTATGACAGAGGTCATGGTGCAATTTGATTTCATTGTGATGACAATAGCATGAAGCATTATGATGATAGGCATGGTGCATTGTGATGACAGGGTTAATGGATCATTGAGATGAAAAAGGGCATGGAGCATTGTGATTACAGGGTTCTTGGAGTGTTGTGATGAGAAGGGTCATGGAGCCTTGTGATGACAAGGCCATGGAATATCGTGATGGCAGGGTCATGGAGCATTATTATGAGAGGGGTAATGGAGCATTGTGATGGCAAGGGCATGGAGCATTGTGATAAGAATGCCATGTAGAATTCTGATGACATGTGTCATGGAGATTTGTGAAGACAAGGGCATGGAGCAATGTGATGAGAGAGTTCATGGAGCATTGTGATGACAATGACATGGAGCATTGTGATGCGAAGGGTCAGGGATCTTTGAGATGACAAAGGCCATGGAGCATTTTGATGGCAAGGGCGTTGTGCATTGTGATGAGAAGGGCAGGGAGAATTGTGATGACAGGTTCATGGAGTAATTTGTTGAAAATTTTCATGGAACATTTTGATGACAGGTGTTATGGAACATTGTGATGTCAGGGGTCATCGAACATTTGGATGATAAGTGCATGTAGCACTGTGATGACAGGAGTCATGGAACATTTGGATGACAGGTTGGAGGGAGTATTGTGACAAATAGTGATGTAGCATTGTGATATCAGTGGTGAGAGAGCATTTTGATGAGAAGTGCATGGAAGATTATGATGACAATGTTTATGGAGCATTGTGATGACAAGATTGTAGAGCACTGTGATGTCAAGCGCATGGTGCATTGTGATGACATGTGTCATGGAGCATTGTGCTGACAAGCGCAACAGCACTGTGATGACAAGGGTCATGGAGCATTGTGCTGAGATAGGCATAGAGCATTGTGATGACAAGGGTCAAAGAGCATTGTGATGAAAAGTTCATGGGGCATTGTGGTTAAAATGGTCACTGAGACTGTTGATGACGAGGGCATGGACCACTGTGATGACAAAGGTCATGAAGCATTGTGATGAGTGGAGTCACGGAGGATTGTGATGACAGGGGTCAGGGAGCACTGTGATGACAAGTCTCATGGAGCATTCTGATGAAAAGCGACATGGAGCATTGTGATTACAGGGGTCTTGGAGCATTGTGATGAAAAGAGCATGGAGTATTGTGATGACAGGCATCATGGAGCGTTGTGATGACAAGTGTTATGGAACATTGTGATCACAAGTGTTTGGAGCATTGTGATGAGAGAGGTCATGGATCATATTGATTTCAAGGAGCATGGAGCATTGTGATGACAAGGGCATGAAGCAATGTGATCCCAAGGTTCATGGAGGATTGTGATGACAATGGAAATGGAGTATTGTGATGACAAGCGCATAGAGCATTGTAATGACAAGGTCATGTAGCATTTTGCTGAAAAAGGCATGGAGCATTGTGATGACTTGTGTCATGGAGCATTGCGAATACAGGGGTCATGGAGCATTGGGATGACAAGGGCATGGATCATTGTGCCGACAAGTGTCATGGAGCACTGGGCTGAAAATGTTCATGGAGTGTTGTGATGACAGGGGTCATGGAGCATAGTGATGAGTAGGGAATGGAGCATTGTGATGACAAGAGTCCCGGATCATTGTGTTGTCTGGAGTCATGGAATGTTGTGATGACAGTGGTCATGGCGCATTGTGATGATATTGGCCATGGAGTATTGTGATGTGTAGGTCGTGGAGCATTGGGCTGAATATGTTAATGGATCATTGTGATGACAGGGGTCATGGAGCATTGTGATGACAAGGGACTGGAGAATGGTGATGACAAGGTCCTGGAGCTTTGTGATGAGATGACCATGGAGACTTGTGATGAGAATTCTCACGGAGCATTCTGATGAAAAGGGGCATGGAGCATTGTGATTACAGGGGTCTTGGAGCATTGTGATGACTAGGGCATGGAGCATTGTGATGAGAAGGCCATGGGGCATTCTGATGACATGCTTCATGGAGTTTTGTGATGACAAGCACATGGAGAATTGTGAGGACAGTGATCTTGGAGCATTGTGATGAAAAGGGCACGGATCATTGTGATGAAAAAGGCATGGAGCCTTGTCATGACAAGTTTCAAGGAGCATACTGACGACAAGTGTCAGGGAGCATTGTGATGACAAGTGTATTGAGCATTGTGATGACAAAGGTCATGGAGCATTGTGATGAGAATACCATGGATAATTGTGATGATGAGCGTCATGGGGATTTGTGATGATAAGTGTTATGGAACATTGTGATCACAAGGTTTTGGAGCATTATGATGACAGAGGTCATGGAGAATTTTGATTTCAGTGTGATGACAATAGCCTGAAGCATTATGATGATGGGCATGGTGCATTGTGATGACAGCGTTCATCGAGCATTGAGATGCAAAGTGGCATGGAGCATTGTGATTACAGGGGTCTTGGAGCATTGTGATGTCAAGGGTCAGGGAGCCTTGTGATGACAAGGACGTGGAACATTGTGATGGCAGGGGTCATGGAGCATTTTTATGACAGATGTAATGGAGCATTGTGATGAGAAGTGCATTGAGCATTGGCCCGAATGTTTTCATGGATTATTGTGATGAGAGTGGGCATGGAGCATTGTGATGACAAGGGCACGGAACACTGTGATACATGGGTCATGAAGGATTGCGAGGAAAATGGCATGGAGCATTTTGATGAGAAGGGCATCGAGCATTGTGATGACAAGTGTCATGGAGCTTTGTGATGACAAGGGCATGGAGCAATGTGATGAGAGCGTTCAGGGAGCATTGTGATGACAATGACATGGAGCATTGTGATGCCAAGGGTCATGGAGCTTTGTGATGACAACGGTCATGGAGCATTTTGATGACAAGCGTGTGGTGCATTGTGATGAGAAGGAGAGGGAGCATTTTGATGACAGGTTCATGCTGAAATTTGATGAAAAGTGTTATGTAACATTTTGATGACAGGGGTTACAGAACATTGTGATGCCATGGGTCATGGAACTTTGGGATGAAATGTGTCATGGAGCATTGTGATGACAGTGGTTATGGAATATTGTGATGTCAGGGGTCATGGAACATTGTGATTACAGGGTTGAGGGAGGATTGTGATGACTAGTGATGGAACATTGTGATATCTCAGGTGAGAGAGCATTTGGATGAGAAGTGCATGGAGCATTGTGATTACAGGGGTCTTGAAACATTGTGATGAGAAGGGTCATGGAGCTTTGTGATGACAAGGCCATGGAAGATTGTGTTGGCAGGCGCCATGGAGCATTGTTATGACAGGGGTAATGGAGCATTGTGATGGCAAGGGCATGGAGCATTGTGATGAGAAGGCCATGGAGCATTTTGATGACATGTGTCATGGAGCTTTGTGATGACAAGGGCATGGAGCGATGTGATGAGAGCGTTCATGGAGCATCGTGATGACAATGACATGGAACATTGTGATGCCAAGGGTCATGGATCTTTGTGATGACAAAGGTCATGGAGCATTTTGATGACAAGAGCGTTGTGCATTGTGATGAGAAGGGCAGGGAGCATTGTGATGACAGGGTCATGGAGCAATTTGATGAAAAGTGTCATGGAACATTTTGATGACAGGGGTTATGGAACACTGTGATGTCAGGGGTCATGGAGTATTTTGATGAAAAGGGTCATGGAGCATTTTGATGACAGGGGTTATTTAACATTGTGATGGCAGTGGTCATCGAACATTGTGATCATAATGCATGTAGCATTCTGATGACAGGAGTCATGGAAGATTGTGATGACAGGGGTGAGGGAGTATTGTGACGAATAGTGATGTAACATTGTGATATCTGTGGGGAGAGAGCATTTTGATGAGAAGTTCATGGAGCATTGTGATGACAATGTTTATGGAGCATTGTGATGACAAGATTGTGGAGCACTGTGATGACATACGCATGGTGTATTGTGATGACATGTGTCGAGGAGCATGGTGCTGACAAGCGCAGGGAGCATTGTGATGAAAATGGTCATGGAGCATTGTGCTGAGAAAGGCATAGAGAATTGCGATGACAAGGGTCAAAGACCATTGTGATGAAAAGTTCATGGAGCATTGTGGTTAAAAATGTCACACAGACTGTTGATGATGAGGGCATGGACCATTGTGATGACAAAGGTCATGAAGCATTGTGATGACTGGAGTCATGGAACGTTGTGATGACAGGGGTCATGGAGCATTGTGATAACAAGGGCTTGGAGCATTTTGATGACAAGGGCATGGCACATTGGTCTAATAAGTTTTAATGGATTATTGCGATGAGAGTTGGAATGGTGATTTGTGATGACAAGGGCATGGAGCATTGTGATGACAAGGGCATGAAGAATTTTGAAGAGAGGTGCCAGGGCGCATTGTGATGACATAAGTAATGGCCCATTTTGATGACAGTAGCATGAGCATTGTGATAGCAAGTGTCATGGAGGATTCTGAAGACAAAGGTAATGGAGCATTGTGATGATAATGGCTTGGAGCATTGTGATGACATGGGTCAGGGAGCATTGTGCTGACAAGTGCATGGAGAATTGTGATGACAAGTGTCATGGAGCATTCTGATGACAAGCTTCTGGAGTATTTTGATGACAATGGCATGGAGCATTGTGATGAAAATGGCATGGGGCTTTGTGATGAAAAAGGCATGGAGCCTTTCCGTGACAGTGTTCAAGGAGCATTCTGACGACAAGTGTTAGGGTGCATTGTGATGACAAGTGTATTGAGAATTGTGATGACAAAGGTCATGGAGCATTGTGATGAAAAGTGCATGGAGTATTGTGATGACAGGCATCATGGAGCGTTGTGATGACAAGTGTTATGGAACATTGTGATCACAAGGTTTTGGAGCATTGTGATGACAGAGGTCATGGATCATTTTGATTTCAAGGAGCATGGAGCATTGTGATGACAAGGGCATGAAGCAATGTGATCCCAAGGTTCATGGAGGATGTGATGACAATGGTAATGGAGTATTGTGATGACAAGCACATAGAGCATTGTAATGACAAGGTCATGTAGCATTTTGCTGACAAAGGCATGGAGCATTGTGATGACATGTGTCATGGAGCACTCTGATGACAAGCGTCACGGAGCATTGTGAATACAGGGGACATGGAGTATTGTGATAAAAAGGGCATGGAACTTTGTGATGACAAGGGCATGGAACATTTGTCTAATAAGTTTCATGGATTATTGTGATGACAGTTGGAATGGCGCTTTGTGATGACAAGGGCATGGAGCATTGTGATGACCAGGTCATGCAGTATTGTGAAGACAGGTGTCAGGGAGCATTCTGATGACTTATGTAATGGCCCAATGTGATGACGATGGCATGGAGCATTGTGATGTCAAGTGTCATGGAGGATTCTGATGACAAAGTTAATAGAGCATTGTGATGACAATGGCTTAGAGCATTGCGATGACAAGGGTCAAGGAGCATTGTGTTGACAAGTGCATGGAGAATTGTGATGACAAGTGTCATGGAGCATTCTGATGACAAGCTTGTGGAGTATTTTGATGACAATGGCATGGAGCATTGTGATGAAAACGGCATGGGGCATTGTGATGAAAATGGCATGGAGACTTTTCGTGACAGGTTTCATGGAGCATTCTGACGACAAATGTCAATGAGCATTGTGATGACAATGTATTGAGAATTGTGATGAAAAAGTTCATGGAGCATTGTGATGAAAAGTGCATGGAGTATTGTGATGACAGTGGTCATGGAGCATTGTGATTACAAGGGAATGGAACATGTTGATGAGAGGGGTCATGGAACATTTTGATTACAGGGGTGAGGGAGGATTGTGATGACTAGTGAGGGAACATGATGATATCTCAGGTGAGAGCGCATTTGGATGAGAAGTGCATGGGGCATTGTGATTACAAAGTTTATGGAGCATAGCGATTGCAAGGTGGTGGATCATTGTGATGGAAAGCCCGTGGCACATTTTCATGACAAGGGTCATGGAGCACTGTTCTGACAAAGGCATGGAGCATTGTGATGACAAGGGTCATCGAGCATTGCGATGACAAATCTGTGGACCGTTGGGATAAAAAGCGCGTGTTACATTTTGATGACAAGGGTCATGGAGCAATTTTCTGACAAAGGCATGGAGAACTGTGATGACAAGGGTCACGGAGCATTGTGATGAAAAGTTCATGAAGCATTGTGGTTAAAAATGTCACAAAGCCTTGTGATGACATGGACATGGACCATTGTGATGACAAATGTTATGAAGCATTGTGATGACTGGAGTCACAGAGCATTGTGATGACAGGGCCATGCAGCATTGTGATGACAGGGGCATAGAGCATTGAGCTGAGAAAGGCGTAGATCATTGTGATGACAAGGGTCAAAGAGCATTGTGATTAAAAGTTCATGGAGCATTGTGGTTAAAAAGGTCACAGAGACTGTTGATGATGAGGTAATGGACCATTGTGATGACAAAGGTCATGAAGCATTGTGATGACTGGAGTCACGGAGCATGGTGATGACAGGGGTCATGGAGCATTGTGATAACAAGGGCTTGGAGCACTATGATGACAAGGGCATGGAGCATTGGTCTAATATGTTTCATGGATTATTGCGATGACATTTGGAATGGCGCATTGTGATGACAAGGGCATGGAGCATTGTGATGACCAGCTCATGCAGTATTGTGAAGAGAAGTGTCAGGGAGCATTGTGATGACATATGTAATGGCCCATTGTGATGAAAATGTCATGGAGCATTGTGATGCCATGTTTCATGAAAGATTCTGATGACAAAGGTAATGGAGCATTGTTATGACAATGGCTTGGAGCATTGTGATGACAAGGGTCAGGGAGCATTGTGCTGAAAAGTGCATGGAGAATTGTGATGACAAGGGTCATGGAGCATTCTGATGACAAGCTTGTGGAGTATTTTGATTACAATGGCATGGAGCATTGTGATGAAAACGGCATGGGGCAATGTGATGAAAAAGGCATGCAGCCTTTTCGTGGCAGGTTTCAAGGAGCATTCTGACGACAAGTGTCAGGGAGCATTGTGATGACAAGTGTATTGAGAATTGTGATGAAAAAAGTCATGGAGCATGGTGGTGAGAAGGCCATGGATAATTGTGATGATGATCGTCATGGGGTGTTGTGATTATAAGTGTTATGGAACATTGTGATCACAAGGCTTTGGAGCATTATGATGACAGAGGTCATTGAGAATTTTGATTTCATCGTGATGACAATAGCCTGAAGCATTATGATGATGGGCATGGTGCATTATGATGACAGAGTTCATGGAGCATTGAGATGAAAAGGGGCATGTAGCATTGTGATTACAGGGGTCTTGGAGCATTGTGATGACAAGTGCATAGAGCATTGTAATGACAAGGGCATGTACAATTTTCCTGAGAATGGCATGGAGCATTGTGATGACAGGTGTCATGGAGAACTGTGACACAATTGTCACGGAGCATATTGAATACAGGGGTCATGGATCATTGGTATGACAAGTGCATGGATCATTGTGATGATAAGGGTTATGGAGCATTGGGCTGAAAATGTTCATGGAGTATTGTGATGACAGGGGTCATGGAGCATTTTGATTACAGGGGTCTTGGGGCACTGTGATGACAAGAGTCCCGGATCATTGTGTTGTCACGTGTCATGGAGAGTTGTGATGACAGGGTTCATGGAGCATTGAGATGAAAAGGGGCATGGAGCACTGTGTTTACAGGGGTTTTGGAGCACTGTGATGACAAGGGCATGTGGCATTTTGATGAGACGGCCATGGAACATTCTGATGACATGTGTCATGGAGCTTTGTGATGACAACGGCATGGAGCATTGTGACTAAAGGGGTCTTGGAGCATTGTGATGACAAGTGTCATGGAGCCTTGTGATGACAAGGCCGTGGAACATTGTGATGGCAGGGGTCATGGAGCATTGTTTTGACAGGTGTAATGGAGCATTGTGATGAGAAGGGCATGCAGCATTGTGATTACAATTTTTATGGAGCATTGTGATGACAAATTTTTGGACCGTTGGGTGAAAAGCGCGTGGCACATAGTGATGACAATGGTCATGGAGCATTTTAATGACAAATGCATGGAGCATTGTGATGACAAGGGTCACGGAATATTGTGATGAAATGTTCATGGAGCATTGTGGATACAAAGGTAACAGAGCCCTGTGATGACTTGGGCATGGACCATTGTGATGACAAATATTATGAAGCACTGTTATGACTGGAGTCACAGAGCATTGTGATGACAAGGTCCTGGAGCATTGTGATGAGATGACCATGGAGACTTGTGATGACAAGTCTCATGGAGCATTCTGATGAAAAGGGGCAAGGAGCATTGTGATTACAGGTGTCTTGGAGCATTGTGATGACAAGGGCAAGGAGCACTGTGAGGAGAAGGCCATGGAGCATTCTGATGACATACGTCATGGAGCATTGTGCTGAGAAAGGCATTGAGCATTGTGATGACAGGGGATAAAGAGCATTTTGAAGAAAAATTCATGGAACATTGTGGTTAAAAAGGTCTAAGAGACTCTTGATGATGGGGGCATGGAACATTGTGATGACAAAGGTCATGAAGCATTGTGATGACTGGAGTCACGGAGCATTGTGATGACAGGGGTCATGGAGCATTGTGAAAACAAGGGCATGGAGCATTGTGATGACAAGGGCATGGAGCATTGTGAAGACCTTGTGATGCAGATTTGTGAAGACAGTTGGCAGGGAGCATTGTGCTGATATATATAATGGCCCATTGTGATGACAATGGCATGGAGCATTGTGATGCCAAGTGTCATGGAGGATTCTGAAGACAAAGGTAATGGAGCATTGTGATGACAATGGCTTGGAGCATTGTGATGACAAAGTTCAGGGAACATTGTGCTGACAAGTGCATGGAGAATTGTGATGACAAGGGTCATGGAGCATTCTGCTGACAAGCTTGTGAAGTATTTTGATGACAATGGCATGGAGCATTGTGGTGAAAACCGCATGGAGCATTGTGATGAAAAAGGCATGGAGACTTTTCATTAGAGGGTTCAAGGAGCATTCTGACGACAAATGTCAGGGAGCATTGTGATGACAATATATTGAGAATTGTGATGACAAAGTCATGGAGCATTGTGATGAAAAGTGTATAGAGTATTGTGATGACAGGCATCATGGATCGTTGTGATGACAAGTGCTATGGAACATTGTGATCACAAGGGTTTGGAGCATTGTGATGACAGAGGCCATGGATCATTTTTATTTCAAGGAGCATGGAACATTGTGATGACAAGGGCATGAAGCAATGTGATCCCAAGGTTCATGGAGGATTGTGATCATAATGGTAATGGAGTATTGTGATGACAAGCGCATAGAGCATTGTAATGACAAGGTCATGTAGCATTCTGCTGACAAAGGCATGAAGCATTGTGATGCCAGGTGTCAGGGAGCACTGTGATGACAAGCGTCACGGAGCATTGTGAATACAGGTGTCATGGAGAATTGGGATGACAAGGGCATGGATCATTGTGATGACAAGGGTCATGGAGCGTTGGGCTGAAAATGTTCATGGAGTAATGTGATGACAGGGGTCATGGAGCATTGTGATGACTAGGGAATGGAGCATTGTAATGACAAGAGTCCCGGATCATTGTGTTGTCGGGTGTCATGGAGCATTGTGATGACAAGGGCATGGAGCATTGTGATGACAAAGTCATGGAGTATTGTGAAGACAGGTGTCAGGGAGCATTTTGATGACATATGTCATGGTCCATTTCGATGACAATGGCATGGTGCCTTGTGATGCCAAATGTAATGGAGGATTGTGATGACAAATATGATGGAGCATTGTGATGACTCGGGCTTGGAGCATTATGATGACAAGGGCCATTGAGATTTTTCATGACAATGTCGTGAAGCATTGTGATGACAAGGTCCTTGAGCATTGTGATGAGAAAACCATGGAGCCTTGTGATGACAGGTCTCATGGAGCATACTGATGAAAGGGGCATGGAGCATTCTGATTACAGGGGTCTTGGAACATTGTGATAGCAAGGGCATGGAGCATTGTGATGACAAGGGCATGGAACATTGGTATAATAACTTTCATGGATTATTGTGATGACAGTTGGAATGGCGCATTTTGATGACAGTGGTCATGGAGCATTGTGATGATACTGGTCATGGAGCATTGTGATGATAAGGTAATGGAGCACTGGGTTGAAAATGTTCATGGAGTATTGTGATGACAGGTGTCATGGAGCATTTTGATGACAAGGGAATGGAGCATGGTGATGACAAGTTCCTGGAGTATTGTGATGAGATGACGATGGAGACTTGTGATGACAAGTCTCATGGAGCATTCTGATGAAAAGGGGCATGGAGCATTGTGATTACCGGGGTCTTGGAGCATTGTGATGACAAGGGCATGGAGAATTGTGAGTAGAAGGCCATGGAACTTACTGATGGCATGCGTCATGGAGATTTGTGATGACAAGGGCATGGAGCATTGTGATTACAGGGGTCTTGGAGCATTGTGATGACAAGGGTCATGGAGATTTGTGATGACAAGGCCGTGGAACATTGTGATGGCATGGGTCAAGAAGCATAGTTATGACAGGGGTAATGGAGCATTGTGATGAGAACGGCATGGAGCATTGTGATTACAAGTTTTATGGAGCATTGTGATGACAAATATGTGGACCGTTGGGATAAAAAGCGTGTGGTACATTGTGATGACAAGGGTCATGGAGCATTTTTCTGAGAAAGGCATGGAGCACTGTGATGACAAGGGTCACGGAGCATTGTGATGAAAAGTTCATGAATCATTGTGGTTAAAAATGTCACAAAGCCTTGTGATGACACGGACATGGACAATTGTGATGACAAATGTTATGAAGCATTGTGATGACTGGAGTCACAGAGCATTGTGATGACAGGGTCATGGAGGATTGTAATGACAAGGGCATAGAGCATTGTGCTGAGAAAGGCGTAGATCATTGTGATGACAAGGGTCAAAGAGCATTGTGATGAAAAGTTCATGGAGCATTGTGGTTAAAAAGGTCACAGAGACTGTTGATGATGAGGTAATGGACCATTGTGATGACAAAGGTCATGAAGCATTGTGATGACTGGAGTCACGGAGCATTGTGATGACAGGGTTCATGGAGCATTGTGATAACAAGGGAATGGAGCATTGTGATGACAAGGGCATGGAGCATTGTGAAGACCTTGTGATGCAGATTTGTGAAGACAGTTGTCAGGGAGCAGTGTGCTGACATATATAATGGCCCACTGTGATGACAATGGCTTGGAGCATTGTGATGACAAGGTTCAGGGAACATTCTGCTGACAAGTGCATGGAGAATTGTGATGACAAGGGTCATGGAGCATTCTGCTGACAAGCTTGTGGAGTATTTTGATGACAATGGCATGGAGCATTGTCATGAAAACCGCATGGAACATTGTGATGAATAAGGCATGGAGACTTTTCATTAGAGGGTTCAAGGAGCATTCTGACGACAAATGTCAGGGAGCATTGTGAAGACAATATATTGAGAATTGTGATGACAAAGGTCATGGAGCATTGTGATGAAAAGGGCATGGAGTATTGTGATGACAGGCATCATGGAGCGTTGTGATGACAAGTGCTCTGGAACATTGTGATCACAAGGGTTTGGAGCATTGTGATGACAGAGGTCATGGATCATTTTGATTTCAAGGAGCATGGAACATTGTGATGACAAGGGCATGAAGCACTGTGATCCCAAGGTTCATGGAGGATTGTGATGATAATGGTAATGGAGTATTGTGATGACAAGCGCATAGAGCATTGTAATGACAAGGTCATGTAGCATTCTGCTGACAAAGGCATGAAGCATTGTGATGCCAGGTGTCAGGGAGCACTGTGATGACAAGAGTCACGGAGCATTGTGAATACAGGGGTCCTGGAGAATTGGGATGACAAGGGCATGGATCATTGTGATGACAAGTGTCATGGAGCATTGGGCTGAAAATGTTCATGGAGTATTGTGATGACAGGGGTCATGGAGCATTGTGATAACTAGGGAATGGAGCATTGTAATAACAAGAGTCCCGGATCATTGTGTTGTCGGGTGTCATGGAGTGTTGTGATGACAGTGGTCATGGAGCATTGTGATGATATTTGTCATGGAGCATTGTGATGAGAAGGTCATGGAGTATTTGGCTGAAAATGTTCATGAAGTATTGTGATGACAGTGGTCATGGAACATTGTGATGACAAGGGAATGGAACATGGTGATGACAGGTGTCATGGAACATTTTGATTACAGGGGTGAGGGAGGATTTTGATGACTAGTGAGGGAACATGGTTATATCTCAGGTGAGAGAGCATTTGGATGAGAAGAGCATGGAACATTGTGATTACAAGCTTTATGGAGCGTAGCGATGCCAAGGTTGTGTATCATTGTGATGGAAAGCCCGTGGCACATTTTGATGACAAGGGTCATGGAGCATTTTTCTGACAAAGGCATGGAGCATTGTGATGACAAGGGCATGGAGCATTGTGGTGACAGGGGCATGGACTATTGGTCTGAAAAATTTCATAGATTATTGTGATGACAGTAGACATGGTGCATTGTGATGACAAGGGCACGGATCATTGTGATGAGAAGGTCGTGGAGTATTGTGAAGACAGGTGTCAGGGAGCATTGTGATGACATATGTCATGGTCCATTGCAATGACAATGGCAGGGAGCATTGTGATGCCAAATGTAATGGAGGATTTTGATGACAAATAAAATGGAGCATTGTGATGACTAGGGCTTGGAGCATTATGATGACAAGGGCCATTGAGAATTTTCATTGCAAGGTCGTGAAGCATTGTGATGACAAGGTTCTGGAGCATTGTGATGAGAAATCCATAGAGACTTGTAATGACAAATCTCATGGAGCATACTGTTGAAAAGGGGCATGGACCATTGTGATTACAGGGGTCTTGGAACATTGTGATGACATGGGCATGGAACATTGTGAGGAGAAGGCCAAGGAGCAATCTGAAGACATGTTTCATTGAGCTTTGTGATGACCAGGGCATGGAGCATTGTGTTTAAAGGGGTCTTGGAGCATTGCGATGAAAATGGAATGGATAATTGTGATGAAAAAGGCATGGAGCCTTGTCATGACAGTGTTCAAGGAGCATAGAGACAACAAGTGTCAGGGAGCATTTTGATGACAAGTGTATTGAGCATTGTGATGACAAATATCATGGAGCATTGTGATGAGAAGACCATGGATAATTGTGATGACGAGTGTCATGGGGCACTGTGATGACAAGTGTTATGGAATATTATGATCCCAAGGGTTTGGAGCATTGTTATGACAGAGATCATGGAGCATTTTGAATTCATTGTGATGGCAATAGCATGAAGCATTATGATGATGGGCAATGTGCATTGTGATGACAGGGTTCATGGTTCATTGAGATGAAAAGGGGCATAGAGCATTGTGATTACAGGGTTTATGGAGCATTGCTATGACAAATATGTGGACCGTTGTGATGAAAAGCGCATGGCACATTGTGATGACAAGGGTCATGGAGCATTTTTCTGACAAAGGCATGGAGCATTGTGATGACAAGTGTCACGGAGCACTGTGGTGAAAAGTTCATGGAGCATTGTGGTTACAAAGGTCACAGAGCCTTGTGATGACGCGGGCATGGACAATTGTGATGACAAATCTTATGAAGCATTGTGTTGACTGGAGTCACGGAGCATTGTGATGACAGGGGTCATGGAGCATTGAGATGAAAAGGGGCATGGAGCATTGTGTTTACATGGGTTTTGGAGCATTGTGATGACAAGGGCATGGAGCATTGTGATGAGAAGGCCATGAAATATTCTGAACACATGAGTCATGGAGGTTTGTGTTGACAAGGGCATGGAGCATTGTGATTACAGGGGTCTTCAGCATTGTGATAACAACTGTCATGGAACCTTGTGATGACTAGGCCGTGGAACATTTTGATGGCAGGTGTCATGGTGGATTGTTATGACAGAGGTAATGGAGCTTTGTGATGAGAAGGGCATGGAACATTGGTCTGAAATGTTTCATGGATTATTGTGATGAGAGTGGGCATGGAGCCTTCTGATGACAAGGGTACAGAACACTATGATACATGGGTCATGCAGGATTGTAATGACAAGCGACTGGAGCATTGTGATGAGAAGGGCATCGAGCATTGTAATGAAAAGTGTCATGGAGCTTTTTGATGACAAGGGCATTGTGCAATGTTATGAGAGGGTTCATGGAGCATTGTGATGACAATGACATGGAGCATTGTGATGCCATGTGTCATGGGGATTTATCATGACAAGTAATGGAGCATTTTGATGACAAGGGCAAGGTGCATTGTGATGAGAAGGGCAGGGAGCATTTTGATGACCGGGTCATGCAGCATTTTGATGAAAAATGTAATGGAATATTTTGATGGCAGGGGTTATAGAAAATTGTGATGTCAGGGGCTTTGGAGCGTTGGGATGAAAAGGGTCATGGGGCAATTTGATGACAGGTGTCATGGAACATTGTGATGATAAGGGGATGTAGCATTGTGATGACAGTGTCATGGAACATTGTGATGACAGGGGTGAGGGAGTATTATGACAAAGAGTGATGTAGCATTGTGATATCAGTGGTGAGAGAGCATTTTGATGAGAAGGGCATGGAGCATGGTGATGACAAATTTTAAGGAGCATTGTGATGACAAGATTGTGGAGCACTGTGAGGACAAGCGCATGGTGCACTGTGATGACGTGTCATGAGGCATTGTGCTGACAAGCGCATGGAGCATTGTGATGACAAGGGTCAACAGCATTGTGATGAAAATTTCATGGAGCATTGTGGTTAAAAAGGTCAGAGACTGTTTATGACGACGGCATGGACCATTGTGATGACAAAGGTCATGAAGCATTGTGATGACGAGACTCACGGAACATTGTGATGACAGGGGTCATGGAGCATTGTGATAACAAGGGCATGGAGCATTGTGATGACAAGGGCATGGAACATTGGTCTAATATGTTTCATGGATTATTGCAATGACATTTGGAATGGCCCATTGTGATGACAATGGCATGGAGCATTGTGATGCCAAGTGTCATGGAGAATTCTGATGACAAATGTAATGGAGCATTGTGATGACAATGGCTTGGAGCATTGTGATGACAAGGGTCAGGGAGCATTGTGCTGACAAGTGCATGGAGAATTGTGATGAGAAGGGTCATGGAGCATTCTGATGACAAGCTTGTGGAGGATTTTGATGAAAATGGCCTGGACCATTGTGATGAAAACGGCATGGGGCATTGTGATGAAAACGGCATGGAGCCTTTTCGTGACAGGTTTCAAGGAGCATTCTGATGACAAGTGTCAGGGAGCATTTTGATGACAAGTGTATTGAGAATTGTGATGACAAATGTCAGGCAGCATTGTGATGAAAAGGGCATGGAGTATTGTGATGACAGGCATCATGGAGCGTTGGTATGACAAGTGTTATGGAACATTGTGATCACAAGGTTTTGGAGCATTGTGATGACAGAGGTCATGGATCATTTTGATTTCAAGGAGCATGGAGCATTGTGATGACAATGGCAGGAAGCAATGTGATCCCAAGGTTCATGGAGGATTGTGATGACAATGGAAATGGAGTATTGTGATGACAAGTGCATAGAGTATTGTAATGACAAGGTCATGTAGCATTTTGCTGACAAAGGCATGGAGCATTGTGATGACAGGTGTCAAGAAGCACTGTGATGACAAGCGTTACTGAGCATTGAGAATACAGGGGTCATGGAGCATTGGGATGAAAAGGGCATGGATCATTGTGATGACAAGGGTCATGGAGCACTGGGCTGAAAATGTTCATGGAGTGTTGTGATGACAGGGGTCATGGAGCATTGTGATGACAGGGGTCATGGAGCATTGTGATGACAAGGGAATGTAGCATTGTGATGACAAGTGTCCCGGATCATTTTGTTGTCGGGTGTCATGGAGTGTTTTGATGACAGTGGTCATGGAGCATTGTGGTGATATGGGCTATGGAGCATTGTGATGAGAATTTTGTAGAGCATTGGGCTGAAAATGTTCATGGATTATTGTGATGACAGGGGTCATGGAGCATTGTGATGACAAGGGAATGGAGCACTGTGATGACAAGGTCCTGGAGCACTGTGATGTGAAGACCATGGAACCTTGTGATGACAAGTCTCATGGAGCATTCTGATGAAAAGGCGCAGGGATCATTTTGATTACAGGGGTCTTGGAGCATTGTGATGACAAGGGCATGGAACATAATGATGAGAAGGCCACGGAGCATTTGATGACATTCGTCATGGAGCTTTGTGATGGCAAGTGCAAGGAGCATTGTGATCACAGGTGTCTTGGAACATTTTGATGAAAAGGGCATGGATCATTGTGATGAAATATGCATGGAGCCTTGCCATGAAAGAGTGCACGGTGCATACTGAGGTCAATAGTCAGAGAGCATTGTGTTGACAAGGGTATTGAACATTGTCTTGACAAAAGTCATGGTACATTGTGATGAGAAGCCCATGGATAACTGTGGTGACCAGCGTCATGGGGCATTGTGATGACAAGTGTTATGGGACATTGTGATCACAAGGGTTTGCAGCATTGTGGTGACAGATGTCATGGAGCTTTTTGATTTCATTGTGATGACAATAGCATGAAGCATTATGATGATGGGCATGGTACATTTTGATGACAGCGTTCATGGAGCATTGTGATGAAAAGTGTCATGGAGCATTGGTCTGACATGTTTCTTGGATTATTGTGATAAGAATGGGCATGGCACATTGTGATGACAAGGTCATGGAACACTGTGATGACAAGGTCATGGATAATTGTGAAGAAAGGTGTCAGGGAGCATTGTGATGAAATATGTCATGTTCCAGTTTGATGACAATATCATGGAGCATTGTGATGCCAATTGTTATGGAGGATTGTTGTGACAAAGTAAAGGAGCATTGTGATGACAAGGGCATGGAGCATTGTGATATCAAGGGCCATTGAGAATTTGAATGCCCTGGTCGTGAAACATTTTGATGAAAAGTGCATGGAGCTTCCTATGACAGGGGTCATGGAGCATTGCGATGACAAGTGCATGGAGTATTGTGATGACAAGAGCATATAACATTGTGATGTGAAGTGCCATGGAGCATTGTAATGACAAGGACGTGGAGAATTGTGAGGACAAGGGACATTGAGATTTGAGATGACAAGGCATGGAGCATGGTGATGGCAAAACCGTGGAGCATTGTGATGAGAAGACCTTGGGTAATTGTGATGTCGAGCATCATGGAGCACTGTAATGACAAGGGGCATGAAGCATTGTGATGACAGTTGTCAGGAAGCAATGTGATGACAGGGGTCATGGAGCAAGGTGATGACAAAGGCATGGATCATTGTGATGACAAGGGCATGGAGCATTGCAATGTCAAGAGAATGGAGAATTGTGATGACAAGAGCATGTAACATTTTGATGAGAAGTGTCATGTAGCATTGTGATGACAAGTACGTGGAGAATTTTGATGACAAGGGACATGGAGCATTTTGATAACAGGGGCATGGATCATTGTGATGACAGGGGTCATGAAGCATTATTATGACAAGGGCCATGGTGCATTCTGACATAAGATATCACTTATGAAGGGAATGTAAACATGGCTACATATGAACTGATTTAGGGAAGAGAACAGAGTCTCAGATTTAGAAAACACTCTAATGCTTGCTTAAGGGGAAAGACAGGTGGGGAGATGTACAAAACAAAAGATTGATATTAGCAAATGTACCGTTCCATAATCCAAAAACAAAACAGAAAAGCCCTACACCTTCCTCAGTAAATGGAACTCAACATCCCTATTCCCCCCAGAGAAATATATCTGACTAGTAAGAATTTTAAAACCTATGTATTGATATGCCACTGTAAGGTAACTAAGTGTGTCTAGTATGACATAAACATGGCAGGGAGAATCAGCTCAAACCCAATATAAAAATGAAATTCAAAACAAAACATAAAAACAGAACAATTCTTACACAATACCTTCAGGGTCGCTGATGAAACCTGGAATGACCCAATCTACAACGACAGCTGGATGTGGCATAAGGCTGGACACTTGGGACTGAGAGGATTGGTGAGATTGGGTGAGCAAATGTAGACCCTTTAAAGCAATAATGTGTGGCACCCATTCCATGGGTCCCAACAGGCCAGGTTTAAGGGCATATTACTACAGCTATAATATGTACGGGAACCCTAGAGAATGGACACAGTGTGAATACGAAAGGTTTCTAAAACTCAACGAATAGTCCCTCTCCTGGTGCTCCCGTTTGACTTTCCAACTGCTTTACTATCAATCTCCCAACTTGGAGAGACAGCACCTTTAACCTCCTGGTTCGCACAGGTTGCCAATTTGGCTGAGGATGAAAGGGAAGAGGGAGACCAGTGAGAGAGTAGCTGTTAGACATTTGTACGGGCACATGTCACTCTTACTTCGCGGGAAGAAGAAGAAATAACCAAAGCCTCAGCCACCCAGCGGGAACCAGTATAGGTTCTGAACCAAAATATTGGACGAGCGTTCAGCTCACAAAAAAACGAGTTAAATAATGTAGCTCAGTGTACAACAATTCACAAACAGGCAGAGTAATAAAGGACAAATATCATCCAAAAATCTGTTGAGGGAAGGCAACGAGGCGGACTTGAAAGCGAGGCAGAATAGCAGGAAACAGATTTCAAGAGGTACGTTGGAATCGCATTTAAGGCAAAGGAAGAGGGGCACAACATCAACAATGATGCACTTGGCCAAAAAGGGCGTATGCGTTTTCTCCTGAATATATTCAGGAGAAAACGCATACGCACTTTTTGGCCAAGCAAGCATGCTGGCAATGCAAGTCTGCACTACAAAGTATCAATTCCCACTTGTCAAAAGGTACATCCAAAAAATGGGTAAAAACCAGAAAGGCAACACAGGCCCTGTAGAACAGGGAGCCTTGTTATGCTGATGGGCGGGATGTAAATTGCCAACTGCCTCTCTGGAGGAGTGCATTGTGTTCCCTAAAACAAGTAAACAACAGAGCTACAGATCCAAGGGTACTTTCAGTCTGGGGAATATACCTTGGGAAAGCAGAAAATAAATAAGACAGAGCCACCCCAAAATTTAGGGTTGCACTGATTACAAGAACCTCAACTTGGGTACAGCTTAAATATCCCAGGAAATATAAATATGGTTTAAAATATTTTGGTAGTTACGTATGATGGAATATCCCTCAGCCATGAAATCAATGTCATAAGACCAGTAGCAGCAAAATGAGTGGATTCAGGTACGATGATTCTAAGTGAAATAAGTCACACAGATAAAGAAACTTATCATAAGATATCACTTATGAAGGTCCTCTAAACATGGCTACACATGAACAGAGTTAGGAAAGCGAACAGAGACTCACATTTAGAAAACACTCTTATGCCTGCTCAAGGGGGAATATGAGGTGGAGTGCTGCAGAAAACCAGCGTTTGATATAACCACACGTACCATTTCAAAAATCAACTATGGAGTATACAAGACCTATACCTTCCTCAGTGCAAGGAACTCAAAACACGATATTTCCCACAGAGGAATATATCTGACTAGTAAGAATATTAAAACCTATGTATTGATATGTTTCCGTAATGGAATCAAGTGTGTCTAGACTGGCATAATCATTGCAGTGAGAATCAGCTCAAACCCACTATAAAAAGGAATTTGAAAAACAAAACACAAAAAACATGGAAATTCTTTACAATTCCTTTAGGGGCTCTAATGAAACCTGGAATGACCTTATCTACAATGACAGCAGGATATGGCACAAGGCTGGACACTTGGGACTGAGAGGATTGGTGAGATTGGTTGAGCAAATGCACACCCTTTAAAGCAATAAAGTGTGGCACCCATTCCATTTGTCCCAACTCTCCAGGTTGAAGTCAATATTACTACAGCTATAACATGTACGGGAAACGTAGAGAATGGACACTCTGTAAATACGAAAGGCTTCTAAAACTCAACTAATAGTCCCTCTCCTGGTGCTCCGGTTTTACTTTCCAACTGCTTTACTATCAATCTCCCAACTTGGAGAGACAGCCCCTTTATCCTCCTGATTCGCACAGGTTGCCAATTTGGCAGAGGATAAAAGTGAAGAGGGAGAACCTATGAGAGAGTAGCTGTTAGGCATTTGGACGGGCATATGTCACTCTAATTTCCCGGCAAGAAGAAGAATTAACCAAAGTCTCAGCCACAGCCCGGGATCCAGATTACGTCCTGAATCAAAATTGTGGACTTGCGTTCAGCTCACAAAAAACGAGTTGAAAAATGAAGCTAAGGGGCACAGCAATTCACAAACTGGCAGAGTATTAAAGGACAACTATCGTCCAAAAATCTGTTGAGGGAAGGCAATGAGGGGGAATTGAAGGCCAGGCAGAATAGCAGGAAACAGATTTCAAGAGGTACGTTGGAATCATCTGTAAAGCACATGAAGAGGGGCACAACTTCGTCAATGATGCACTTGGCCAAAAACGGCGTATGCGCTTTCTCCTGAATATATTAAGGACAAAACGCATACGCAATTTTTGGCCAAGCAAGCAAGTGGGCAATGTTAATCTGCATTATAAAGAAGTATCACTCCCAACCGGTCAAAAGGGACATCCACAAAATGTGTAAATACCAGAAAGGCAAGACAGTCCCTGGAGAACAGGGAGCCTTGTTATGCTGATGGGCGGGATGTAAATTTCCAACTACCTCTCTGGAGGAGTGCACTGTGTCCCCTAAAACAAGTAAACAACAGAGCTACAGAGCCAAGGGCACTTCCAGTCTAGGGAATATACCTTGGGAAAACTGAAAATCAATAAGACAGAGCCACCCCCAAATTTAGGGCTGCACTGCTTACAAGAACCTCAACTTGGGTACACCTTAAATATCCCAGGAAATATAAAAATGGCTCCAAAAATTGTGGTACTTACGTACGATGGATTATCCCTCAGCCATGAAATCAATGTCATAAGACCAGTAGCATCAATATGAGAGGATTCAGTTACGGTGATTCTAAATAAATAAGTCACAGAAAAAGAAGCTTATCATAAGATATCACTTATGAAGATCCTGTAAACATGGATAAACATGAACTGAGTTAGGAAAGAGAACAGAGTCTCACATTTAGAAAACACTCTTATGCCTGCTTAAGGGGGAAGGAGAGGTGCGGTGATGCATAAAACCAGAGTTTGATATAAGCACAGGTACCGTGCCAAAAACCAACTATGGAATAGACAAGACCTACCTCTACCTTCCTCAGTGAAAGGGATTCAAACCCCCATATTTCCCACAGAGGAATATATCTGACTAGTAAGAAACTAAAAACCTATGTATTGATATGTCTCCGTAAGGGAATCAAGTGTGTCTAGACTGGCATAAACATGGCAGCGAGAATCAGCTCAAACCCCCTATAAAAAGGAATTTCAAAAACAAAACAAAAAAGAGGGACATTCTTTACAATTCCTTCAGGGTCTCTGATGAAACCTGGAATGACCCTGTCTACAATGACAGCTGGATGTGGCATAAGGCTGGACACTTGGGACTGAGAGGATTGGTGAGATTGGGGGAGCAAATGCAGACACTTGAAAGCAATAATGCATGGCACCCATTCCATGGGTCAGAACTCTCCAGGTTTAAGGGAATATTACTACAGCTATAACATGTACGGGAAACCTAGAGAATGGACACACTGTGAATACGAAAGGTTTCTAAAACTCAACGAATAGTCCCTCTCCTGGTGCTCCAGTTTGACTTTCCAAGTGCTTTACTATCAATCTCCCAACTTGGAGAGAAAGCGCCTTTAACCTCCTGGATCTCACTGTTTGCCAATTTGGCAGAGGATGAAAGGGAAGAGGGAGAACCAATCAGAGAGATGCTGATAGGCATTTGGACGGGCATATGTCACTCTTTTTTCCCGGCAGGAAGAAGAATTAACCAAATTTGCAACCACCCTCCGGGAACCAGTATAGGTCCTGAACCAAAATTTTGCACATGCGTTCAGCTCACAAAACAGGAGTTGAAATATGGAGCTTAAGGGCACAGCAATTCAAAAACTGGCAAAGTAATAAAGGACAACTATCATCCAAAAATCTGTTGAGGGAAGGCAACGAGGCGGACTTGAAAGCGAGGCAGAATAGCAGGAAACAGATTTTAAGAGGTACGTTGGAATCACCTGTAAGGCACAGGAAGAGGGGCACAACTTCGACAATGATGCACTTGGCCAAAAAGGGCGTATGCATTTTCTCCTGAATATATGCAGGAGAAAACGCATACGCCCTTTTTGGCCAAGCAAGCAAGCAGGCAATTCAAATCTGCACTACAAAGAAGTATCACTTCCCACCAGTCAAAAGGGACATCCACAAAATGTGTAAATACCAGAAACGCAAGATAGGCCCTGGAGAATAGGGAGCCTTGTTATGCTGATGGGCCAGATGTAAATTACCAACTGCCTCTCTGGAGGAGTGCATTGTGTTCCCAAAAACGTAAACAAAAGAGCTACAGAGCCAAGGGCACATCCAGTCTAGGGAATATACCTTGGGAAAATTGAAAATCAAAAAAACACAGCCACCGTCAAATTTAGGGCTGCACTGCTTACAAGAACCTCAACTTGGGTATACCTTAAATATCCCAGGAAAGATAAAAATGGTTCAAAAAATTGTGGTACTTACGTACGATGGAATATTCCTCAGCCATGAAATCAATGTCATAAGAACATTAGTAGCAAAATGAGTGGATTCAGGTACGATGATTCTAAGTGAAATAAGTCACACAGAAAAAGAAGCTTATCATAAGATATCACTTATGAAGATCCTGTAAACATGGCTACACATGAACTGAGTTAGGAAAGAGAACAGACTCTCACATTTAGAAAACACTCTTGTGCCTGCATAAGGAGGAAGGAGAAGTGGGGTGATACATAAACCAGACTTTTATAAGATCACAGGTACCGTTCCAAAAACCAACTATGGAATAGACAAGACCTACCTATACCTTCCTCAGTGAAAGGGACACAAAATCCTATATTTCCCGCAGAGGAATGTATCTGACTATTAAGAATCTTAAAACCTATGTATTCATATGTCTATGTAAGGGAATCAAGTGAGTCTAGGGAGCCATAAACATGGCAGCGAGAATCAGCTCAAACCCCCTATAAAAAGGAATTTCAAAAACAAAACAAAAAAACAGGGAAATTCTTTAAAATTCCTTCAGGGTCTCTGATGAAACGTGGAATGACCCTGTCTACAATGACAGCTGGAGGTGGCATAAGGCTGGACACTTGGGACTGAGAGGATTGGTGAGATTGGGTGAGCAAATGCAGACCCTTTAAAGCAATAATGCATGGCACCCATTCCATGGGTCCCAACTCTCCAGGTTGAAGGGAATATTACTACAGATATAACATGTACGGGAAACCTAGAGAATGGACACACTTTGAATACGAAAGGTTTCTAAAACTCAACGAATATTCCCTCTCCTGGTGCTCCAGTTTGACTTTCCAACTGCTTTACTATCAATCTCCCAACTTGGAGAGACAGACCCTTTACCCTCCTGGTTCTCACAGGTTGCCAATTTGGCAGAGGATGAGAGGGAACAGGGAGAACCAATCAGAGAGTAGCTGTTAGGCATTTGGACGGGCATATGTCACTCTAATTTCCCGGCAGGAAGTAGAATTAACCAAAGTTGCAACCACCCACAGGGAACCAGTATAGGTCTTCAAACAAAATATTGGACTTGCATTCAGCTCACAAAAAACGAGTTGAAAAATGGAGCTCAGTGGCAGAGCAATTCACAAACTGGCAGAGTAATAAAGGCCAACAATAGTCCAGAAAGCTGTTGAGGGAAGGCAACGAAGCGGACATGAAACTGAGGCCGAATAGCAGGAAACAGATTTCAAGAGGTACGTTGGAATCGTCTGTAAAGCACAGGAAGAGGGGCACAATTTCGACAATGATGCACTTGGCCAAAAAGGGCGTATGCGCTTTATCCTGAATATATGCAGGAGAAAACGCATACGCCCTTTTTGGCCAAGCAAGCAAGCGGGCAATGCAAATCTGCACTACAAAGAAGTATCACTTCCCACCTGTCAAAAGGGACATCCACAAAATGTGTAAATACCAGAAAGGCAAGAAAGGCCTTGGAGAACAGGGAGCCTTGCTATGCTGATGTGCGGGATGTAAATTGCCAACTGCCTCACTGGTGGAGTGCATTGTGTTCCCTAAAACAAGTAAACAACAGAGCTACAGAGCCAAGGGCACTTCCAGTCTAGGGAATATACCTTGGGAAAAGTGAAAATCAATAAGACAGAGCCACCCTCAAATTTAGGGCTGCACTGCTTACAAGAACCTCAACTTGAGTACACCTTAAATATCCCAGGAAATATAAAAATGGTTCAAAAAATTGTGGTACTTACGTACGATGGAAATATGCCTCAGCCACGAAATCAATGTCATAAGACCAGTAGCAGCAAAATTAGTGGATTCAGGTACGATGATTCTAAGTGAAATAAGTTCCACAGAAAAAGAAGCTTATCATAAGATATCACTTATGAAGATCCTGTAAACATGGCTACACATGAACTCAGTAAGGAAAGAGAACAGAGTCTCACATTTAGAAAACACTCTTATGTCTGCTTAAGGGGGAAGGAGAGGTGGGGTGATGCATAAAACCAGAGTTTGATATAAGCACAGGTACCATTCCGAAAACCAACTATGGAATAGACAAGACCTACCTATACCTTCCTCAGTGAAAGGGACTCAAAACCCCATATTTCCCGCAGAGGAATATATCTGACTAGTAAGAAACTTAAAACCTATGTATTGATATATCTCTGTAAGGGAATCAAGTGTGTCTAGAATGGCATAAACATGGCAGCGAGAATCAGCTCAAACCCACTATAAAAAGGAATTTCAAAAACAAAACAAAAAAACAGGGAAATTCTTTACAATTCCTTCAGGGTCTCTGATGAAACCTGGAATGACCCTGTCTACAATGACAGCAGGATGTGGCATAAGGCTGGACACTTCGGACTGAAAGGATTTGTGAGATTGTGTGAGCAAATGCAGACACTTTAAAGCAATAATGCATGGCACCCACTCCATGGGTCCCAACTCTCCAGGTTGAAGGGAATACTACTACAGCTATAACATGTACGGGAAACCTAGAGAATGGACACACTGTGAATACGAAAGGTCTCTAAAACTCAACGAATAGTCCCTCTGCTGGTGCTCCAGTTTGACATTCCAACTGCTTTACTATCAATCTCCCAACTTGGAGAGACAGCGCCTTTAACCTTCTGGTTCTCACAGGTTGCCAATTTGGCAGAGGATGAAAGGGAAGAGGGAGAACCAATGAGAGAGTAGCTGTTAGGCAATTGGACGGGCATATGTCACTCTAAATACGAGGGAGTAAGAATAATTAACCAAAGTTGCAGCCACCCACCGGGAACCAATATACTTCCTGAAGCAAAATTTTGGACATGAGTTCAGCTCACAAAAAACGTGTTGAAAAATGGAGCTCAAGGGCACAGCAATTCACAAACTGGCAGAGTAATAAAGGACAACTATCATCCCAAAATCTGTTGAGGGAAGGCAACGAGGCGGACTTCAAAGCGAGGCAGAATAGCAGGAAACAGATTTCACGAGGTACGTTGGAATCACATGTAAAGCACAGGAAGAGGGGCACAACTTCGACAATTATGCACTTGGCCACAAAGGGCGTATGCATTTTCTCCTGAATATATGCAGGAGAAAACGCATACACCCTTTTTGGCCAAGCAAGCAAGCGGGCAATGCAAATCTGCACTACAAAGAGGTATCACTTCCCACCGGTCAAAAGGGACATCCACAAAATGTGTAAAAAACAGAAAGGCAAGACAGGCCCTGGAGAACAGGGAGCCTTGTTATGCTGATGGGCGGGATGTAAATTGCCAACTGCCTCTCTTGAGGAGTGCATTGTGTTCCCTAAAACAAGTAAACAACAGAGCTACAGAGCCAAGGGCACTTCCAGTCTAGGGAATATACTTTGGGAAAACTGAAAATCATTAAGACAGAGGCACCCCCAAATTTAGGGCTGCACTGCTTACAAGAACCTCAACTTGGGTTCACCTGAAGTATCCTAGGAAATATAATACTGGATCAAAAAATTGTGGTACTTACGTATGATAGAATATCCCTCAGCCACGAAATCAATGTCATAAGACCAGTAGCATCAAAATGAGTGGATTCTGGTACGATGATTCTAAGTGAAATAAGTCACACAGAAAAAGAAGCTTATCATAAGATATCACTTACGAAGTTCCTGTAAACATGGCTACGCATGAACTGAGCTAGGAATGAGAACAGAGTCTCACATTTAGAAAACACTCTTATGCCTGCTTAAGGGGAAGGAGAGGTGGGGTGATGCATAAAACCAGAGTTTGATATAAGCACAGGTACCGTTCCAAAAACCAACTATGGAATAGACAAGACCTACCTGTACCTTCCTCAGTGAACGGGACTCAAAACCCCATATTTCCCACAGAGGAATATATCTGACTAGTAAGAATCTTAAAACCTATGTATTGATATGTCTCCGTAAGGGAATCAATTGTGTCTAGACTGGCATAAACATGGCAGCGAGAATCAGCTCAAACCCACTATAAAAAGGAATTTCAAAAACAAAACAAAAAAACAGGGATATTTTTTACAATTCCTTCAGGGTCTCTGATGAAACGTGGAATGACCCTGTCTACAATGACAGCTGGATGTGGCATAAGGCTGGACACTTGGGACTGAGAGTATTGGTGAGATTGGGTGAGCAAATGCAGACCCTTTAAATCAATAATGCATGGCACCCATTCCATGGGTCCCAACTCTCAAGGTTGAAGGGAATATTACTACAGCTATAACATGTACGGGAAACCTAGAGAATGGACACACTGTGAATACGAAAGGTCTCTAAAACTCAATGAATAGTCCCTCTCCTGGTGCTCCGTTTTGACTTTCCAACTGCTTTACTATCAATGTCCCAACTTGGAGAGCTAGGCCCTTTAACCTCCTGGTTCTCACAGGTTGCCAATTTGGCAGAGGATGAAAGGGAAGAGGGAGGACCAATGAGAGAGTAGCTGTTAGGCATTTGGACGGGCATATGTCACTCTAATTTCCTGGCAGGAAGAAGAATTAACCAAATTTGCAGCCACCCACCGGGAACCAATACAGGTCCTGAACAAAAATTTTGGACATGCGTTCAGCTCACAAAAAACGACTTGAAAAATGGAGCTCAAGGGCACAGCAATTCACAAAATGGCAGAGTAATAAAGGACAACTATCATCACAAAATCTGTTGAGGGAAGGCATCGAGGAGGAATTGAAAGCGAGGCAGAATAGCAGGAAACAGATTTCAAGAGGTACTTTGGAATCACCTGTAAAGCACAGGAAAAGGGGCACAACTTCGACAATGATGCACTTGGCCAAAAAGGGCGTATGCATTTTCTCCTGAATATATGCAGGAGAAAATGCATAGGCCCTTTTTGGCCAAGCAAGCAAGCGGGCAATGCAAATCTGCACTACAAAGAAGTATCACTTCCCACCGTTCAAAATGGACATCGACAAAATGAGTAAATACCAGAAAGGCAAGAGAGGCCCTGAAAAACAGGGAGCATTGTTATGCTGATGGGCGGGATGTAAATTGCTAACTTCCTCACTGGAGGAGTGCTTTGTGTCCCCTAAAACAAGTAAACAACAGAGCTAGAGAGCCCAGGGCACTTCCAGTCTAGAGAATATTCCTTGGGAAAACTGAAAATCAATAAGACAGAGCCACCCTCAAATTTAGGGCTGCACTGCTTACAAGAACCTCAACATGGGAACACCGGAAATATCCCAGGAAAGATAAAAATGGTTGAAAAAACTGTGGTACTTACGTACGATGGAATATCCCTTAGCCATGAAATCAATGTCATAAGACCAGTAGCAGCAAAATGAGTGGATTCAGGTACGATGATTCTAAGTGAAATAATTCACACAGAAAAAGAAGCTTATCATAAGATATCACTTATGAAGATCCTGTAAACATGGCTACACATGAACTGAGTTAGGAAAGAGAAGAGAGTCTCACATTTAGAAAACACTCTTATGCCTGCTTAAGGGGGAAGGAGAGGTGGGGTGATGGATAAAACCAGAGTTTGATATATGCACAGGTACCGTTCCAAAAACCAACTATGGAATAGACAAGACCTACCTATACTTTCCTCAGTGAAAGGGACTCAAAACGCCATATTTCCCGCAGAGGAATATATCAGACTAGGAAGAATCGTAAAATCTAGGTATTGATATGTCTCCGTAAGGGAATCAAGTGTGTCTAGACTGGCATAAACCTGGCAGCGAGAATCAGCTCAAAGCCACTATAAAAAGGAATTTCAAAAACAAAACAAAAAAACAGGGAAATTCTTTACAATTCCTTCAGGGTCTCTGATGAAACGTGGAATGACCATGTCTACAATGACAGCTGGATGTGGCATAAGGCTGGACTCTTGGGACTGAAAGTATTGGTGAGATTGGGTGAGCAAATGCAGACCCTTTAAAGCAATAATGCATGGCACACATTCCATGGGTCCCAACTCTCCAGGTTGAAGGGAATATTACTACAGCTATAACATGTACGGGAAACCTAGAGTATGCACACACAGTGAATAGGAAACGTCTCTGAAACTCAACGAATAGTCCCTCTCCTGGTGCTCCTGTTTGACTTTCCAACTGCTTTACTATCAATCTCCCAACTTAGAGAGACAGCCCCTTTAACCTCCTGGTTCTCACAGGTTGCCAATTTGGCAGAGGATGAAAGGGAAAAGGTAGAACCAATGACAGAGTATCTGTTAGGCATTTGGACGGGCATATGTCACTCTAATTTCCCAGCAGGAAGAAGAATTAACCAAAGTTGCAGCCACCCACTGGGAACCAGTATAGGTCCTGAACCAAAATTTTGGACATGCGTTCAGCTACAAAAAACGAGTTGAATAATGGAGCTCAAGGGCACAGCAATTCAAAAACTGGCAACGTAATAAAGGACAACTATCATCCAAAAATCTGTTGAGGGAAGGCAACGAGGCAGACTTGAAAGCGAGGCAGAATAGAAGGAAACAGATTTCAAGAGGTACGTTGGAATCACATGTAAAGCACAGGAAGAGGGGCACAATTTCGTCAATGATGCACTTGGCCAAAAACGGCGTATGCAATTTCTCCTGAACATATGCAGGAGAAAACGCATACGCCCTTTTTGGCCAAGCAAGCAAGCGGGCAATGCAAATCTGCACTACAAAGAAGTATCACTTCCCAACGGTCAAATGGGACATCCACAAAATATGTAAAAACCAGAAAGGCAAGACAGGCCCTGGAGAACAGGGAGCGTTGTTATGCTGTTGGGCGGGATGTAAATTGCCAACATTCTCTCTGGAGGAGTGCACTGTGTTCCCTAAAACATGTAAAAAACAGAGCTACAGTGCCAAGGGCACTTCCAGTCTAGGGAATATACCTTAGGAAAACTGAAAATCAATAAGACAGAGCCACCCTCAAATTTAGGGCTGCACTGTTTACAAGAACCTCAACTTCGGTACACCTGAAATATCCCAGAAAATATAAAAATGGTTCAAAAAATTGTGGTACTTACGTACGATGGAATGTCCCTCAGCCATGAAATCAATGTCATAAGACCAGTAGCAGCAAAATGAGTGGATTCAGGTACGAAGATTCTAAGTGAAATAAGTCACACAGAAAAAGAAGCTTATCATAAGATATCACTTATGAAGATACTGTAAACATGGCTACACATGAAATGAGTTAGGAAAGAGAACAGACTCTCACATTTAGAAAACACTCTTATGCCTGCTAAAGGGGGAAGGATAGGTGGGGTGATGCATAAAACCAGAGTTTGATATAAGCACAGGTACCGTTCCAAAAACCAACTATGGAATAGACAAGACCTACCTATACCTTCCTCAGTGAAAGGGACTCAAAACCCCATATTTCCAGCAGAGGAATATATCTGACTAGTAAGAATCTTAAAACCTATGTATTGATATGTCTCCATAAGGGAATCAAGTGTGTCTAGACTGGCATAAACCTGGCAGCGAGAATCAGCTCAGAGCCACTATAAAAAGGAATTTCAAAAACAGAACAAAAAAACAGGGAAATTCTTTACAATTCCTTCAGGGTCTCTGATGAAACCTGGAATGACCCTATCTACAACGATAGCTGGATATGGCATAAGGCTGGACACATGGGACTGAGAGTATTGGTGAGATTGGGTGAGCAAACGCAGACCCTTTATAGCAATAATGCATGGCACCCATTCCATGGGCTCCAACTCTCCAGGTTGAAGGGAATATTAATAAAGCTCTAACATGTACGGGAAACCTAGAGAATGGACACACTGAATACGAAAGGTCTGTAAATTCAACGAATAGACCCTCTTCTGGTGCTCCGGTTTGACTTTCCAACTGCTTTAGTATCAATCTCCGAACCTGGAGAGACAGCACCTTTAACCTCCTGTTTCGCACAGGTTGCCAATTTCGCAAAGGATGAATGGGAAGAGGGAGAACCAATAAGAGAGTAGCTGTTAGGCATTTGGACGGGCATATGTCACTCTTATTTCCCAGGAGGAAGAAGAATTGACCAAAGTCTCAGCCACTCACCGGGAACCAGTAGAGTTTCTGAACCAAAATATTGGACTTGCATTCAGCTCAGAAAAAACGAGTTAAAAAATGGAGCTCAGGGGCACAGCAATTCACAAACTGGCAGAGTAATAAAGGGCAACTATCATCCAAAAATCTGTTGAGGGAAGGCATCGAGGCGAACTTGAAAGGGCGGCAGAATAGCAGGAAACAGATTTCAAGAGGTACGTTGGAATTGCCTTTAAAGCACAGGAAGAGGGGCACAACTTCGACAATGATGCACTTGGCCAAAAAGGGCGTATGCATTTTATCCTGAACATATGCAGGAGAAAACCCATACGACCTTTTTGACCAATCCAGCAAGTGGGCAATGCAAATCTGCACTACAAAGAAGTATCACTTCCCACCGTTCAAAAGGGACATCCAAAAAATGGGTAAAAACCAGAAAGGCAAGACAGGCCTTGGAGAACAGGGAGCATTTTTATGCTGATGGGCGGGATGTAAATTGCCAACTGCCTCTCTTGAGGAGTGCATTGTGTTCCCTAAAACAAGTAAACAACAGAGCTACAGAGCCAAGGGCACTTCCAGTCTAGGGAATATACCTTGGGAAAACTGAAAATCAATAAGACAGAGCCACCCCTAAATTTAGGGCTTCACTGCTTACAAGAACCTCAACTTGGGTACACTTTAAGTATCCCAGGAAAGATAAAAATGTTTCAAAAAATTGTGGTATTACATACGATGGAATATCCCTCATCCTTGAAATCAGTGACACAAGACCAGTAGCAGCAAAATGAGTGGATTCAGGTACGAAGATTCTAAGTGAAATAAGTCACACAGAAAAAGAAGCTTATCATAAGATATCACTTATGAAGATCCTGTAAACATGGCTACACATGAAATGAGTTAGGAAAGAGAACAGACTCTCACATTTAGAAAACACTCTTATGCCTGCTTAAGGGGGAAGGAGAGGTGGGGAGATGCATAAAACCAGAGTTTGATATAAGCACAGGTACCGTTCCAAAAACCAACTATGGAATAGACAAGACCTACCTATACCTTCCTCAGTGAAAGGGACTCAAAACCCCATATTTCCCACAGAGGCAAATATCTGACTAGTAAGAATCTTAAAACCTATGTATTGATATGTCTCCATAAGGGAATCAAGTGTGTCTAGTCTGGCATAAACATGGCAGCGAGAATCAGCTCAAACCCACTATAAAAAGGAATTTCAAAAACAAAACAAAAAAACAGGGAAATTTTTTACAATTCCTTCCGGGTCTCTGATGAAATCTGGAATGACCCTGTCTACAAAGACAGCTGGATGTGGCATAAGGCTGGATACTTTGGAATGAGAGGATTGGTGAGATTGGGTGAGCAAATGCAGACCCTTTAAAGCAATAATGCATGGCACCCATTCCATGGGTCCCAACTCTCCAGGTTGAAGGGAATATTACTACAGCTATAACATGTACGGGAAACCTAGAGAATGGACACACTGTGAATACGAAAGGTCTCTAAAACTCAATGAATACTCCCTCTACTGGTGCTCCGGTTTGACTTTCCAACTGCTTTACTATCAATCTCCCAACTTGGAGAGCTAGCCCCTTTAACCTCCTGGGTCTCACAGGTTGCCAATTTGGCAGAGGATGAAAGGGAAGAGGGAGAACCAATGAGAGAGTAGCTGTTAGGCATTTGGACGGGCATATGTCACTCTAATTTCCTGGCAGGAAGAAGAATTAACCAAATTTGCAGCCACCCACCGGGAACCAATATAGGTCCAGAACGAAAATATTGCACATCCCATCAGCTCACAAAAAACGACTTGAAAAAAGGAGTTCAATGGCACAGCAATTCACAAAATGGCAGAGTAATAAACAACAACTATCATCACAAAATCTGTTGAGGGAAGGCAACGTGGAGGAATTGAAAGCGAGGCAGAATAGCAGGAAACAGATTTTAAGAGGTACATTGAAATCACCTGTAAAGCACAGGAAGAGGGGCACAACTTCGACAATGATGCACTTGGCCAAAAAGGGCGTATGCATTTTCTCCTGAAAATATGCAGGAGAAAATGCATAGGCCCTGTTTGGCCAAGCAAGCAAGCGGGCAATGCAAATCTGCACTACAAAGAAGTATCACTTCCCACCTGTCAAAATGGACATCCACAAAATGTGTAAATACCAGAAAGGCAAGACAGGCCCTGGAGAACAGGGAGCATTGTTATGCTGATGGGCGGGATGTAAATTGCCAACTGCCTCTCTGGAGGAGTGCATTGTGTTCCCTAAAACAAGTAAACCATAGAGCTACAGAGCCAAGGGCACTTCCAGTCTAGGGAATATACCTTGGGAAAATTGAAAATCAATAAGACAGAGTCACCCCAAAATTTAGGAATGCGCTGCTTACAAGAACCTCAACTTGGGTACACCTTAATATCCCAGGAAATATAAAAATGGTTGAAAAATTTGTGGTACTTACGTACGAGGGAATATCCCTCAGCCATGAAATCAATATCATATGACCAGTAGCAGCAAAATGAGTGGATTCAGGTACAATGATTCTAAGTGAAATAAGTCACACAGAAAAAGAAACTTATCATAAGATATCACTTATGAAGATCCTGTAAACATGGCTACACATGAACTGAGTTAGGAAAGAGAAGAGAGTCTCACATTTAGAAAACACTCTTATGCCTGCTTAAGGGGGAAGGAGAGGTGGGGTGATGCATAAAACCACAGGTTGATATAAGCACAGGTACCGTTCCAAAAACCAAGTATGGAATAGACAAGACCTACACCTTCCTCAGTGAAAGTGTCTGAAAACCCCATATTTCCCGCAGAGGAATATATCTGACTAGAAAGAATCTTAAAACCTATGTATTGATATGTCTCAGTAAGGGAATCAAGTGTGTGTAGACTGGCATAAAGATGGCAGTGAGAATCAGCTCAAAGCCACTATAAAAAGGAATTTCAAAAACAAAACAAAAAAAAAGCGAAATTCTTTACAATTCCTTCAGGCTCTCTGATGAAACTTGGAATGACCCTATCTAGAACGACTGGTGGAAGTGGCATAAAGCTGGACACATGGGACTGAGAGGATTGGTGAGATTCGTGAGCAAATGCAGACCATTTAAAACAATAATGCATGGCACACATTCCATGGGTCCCAACTCTCCAGGTTGTAAGGAATATTACTACAGCTATAACATGTATGGGAAACCTAGAGAATGGACACACTGTGAATACGAAAGGTTTCTAAATCTCAACGAATAGTCCCTCTCCTGGTGCTCCAGTTTCACTTTCTAACTACTTTACTATCCATCTTCCAACTTGGAGAGACAGCACCTTTAACCTCCTGGTTCGCACAGGTTGCCAATTTGGCAAAGGATGAAAGGGAAGAGGGAGAACCAAAGAGAGAGTAGCTGTTAGGCATTTGGACAGGCACATGTCACTCTTATTTCCCGGGAGGAAGAAGAATTAACCAAAGTCTCAGCCACCCACCGGGAACCAGTATAGGTCCTAAACCAAAATATGGGACTTGCGTTCAGCTCACAAAAAACAAGTTAAAAAATGGAGCTATAGGGCAGAGCAATTCACAAACTGGCAGAGTAATAAAGGACAACTATCATCCAAAAATCTGTTGAGGGAAGGCAACGAGGCGGACTTGAAAGTGAGGCAGAATAGCAGGAAACAGATTTCAAGAGGTATGTTGGAATCGCCTTTAAAGCACAGGAAGAGGGGCACAACTTCGACAATGATGCACTTGGCCAAAAAGGGCGTATGCATTTTCTCCTGAAAATATGCAGGAGAAAATGCATAGGCCCTTTTTGGCCAAGCAAGCAAGCGGGCAATGCAAATCTGCACTACAAAGAAGTATCACTTCGCACCGGTCAAAATGGACATCCACAAAATGTGTAAATACCAGAAAGGCAAGACAGGCCCTGGAGAACAGGGAGCATTTTTATGCTGATGGGCGGGATGTAAATTGCCAACTGCCTCTCTGGAGGAGTGCATTGTGTTCCCTAAAACAAGTAAACCATAGAGCTACAGAGCCAAGGGCACTTCCAGTCTAGGGAATATACCTTGGGAAAATTGAAAATCAATAAGACAGTGTCACCCCAAAATTTAGGAATGCACTGCTTACAAGAACCTCAACTTGGGTACACCTTAATATCCCAGGAAATATAAAAATGGTTGAAAAATTTGTGGTACTTACGTACGAGGGAATATCCCTCAGCCATGAAATCAATATCATATGACCAGTAGCAGCAAAATGAGTGGATTCAGGTACAATGATTCTAAGTGAAATAAGTCACACAGAAAAAGAAACTTATCATTAGATATCACTTATGAAGATCCTGTAAAAATGGCTACACATGAACTGAGTTAGGAAAGAGAAGAGAGTCTCACATTTAGAAAACACTCTTATGCCTGCTTAAGGGGGAAGGAGAGGTGGGGTGATGCATAAAACCACAGGTTGATATAAGCACAGGTACCGTTCCAAAAACCAAGTATGGAATAGACAAGACCTACACCTTCCTCAGTGAAAGGGTCTGAAAACCCCATATTTCCCGCAGAGGAATATATCTGACTAGAAAGAATCTTAAAACCTATGTATTGATATGTCTCAGTAAGGGAATCAAGTGTGTGTAGACTGGCATAAAGATGGCAGTGAGAATCAGCTCAAAGCCACTATAAAAAGGAATTTCAAAAACAAAACAAAAAAAAAGCGAAATTCTTTACACTTCCTTCAGGCTCTCTGATGAAACTTGGAATGACCCTATCTAGAACAACTGGTGGAAGTGGCATAAAGCTGGACACATGGGACTGAGAGGATTGGTGAGATTCGTGAGCAAATGCAGACCCTTTAAAGCAATAATGCATGGCACACATTCCATGGGTCCCAACTCTCCAGGTTGTAAGGAATATTACTACAGCTATAACATGTATGGGAAACCTAGAGAATGGACACACTGTGAATACGAAAGGTTTCTAAATCTCAACGAATAGTCCCTCTCCTGGTGCTCCAGTTTCACTTTCTAACTACTTTACTATCCATCTTCCAACTTGGAGAGACAGCACCTTTAACCTCCTGGTTCGCACAGGTTGCCAATTTGGCAAAGGATGAAAGGGAAGAGGGAGAACCAAAGAGAGAGTAGCTGTTAGGCATTTGGACAGGCACATGTCACTCTTATTTCCCGGGAGGAAGAAGAATTAACCAAAGTCTCAGCCACCCACCGGGAACCAGTATAGGTCCTAAACCAAAATATGGGACTTGCGTTCAGCTCACAAAAAACAAGTTAAAAAATGGAGCTATAGGGCAGAGCAATTCACAAACTGGCAGAGTAATAAAGGACAACTATCATCCAAAAATCTGTTGAGGGAAGGCAACGAGGCGGACTTGAAAGTGAGGCAGAATAGCAGGAAACAGCTTTCAAGAGGTACGTTGGAATCGCCTTTAAAGCACAGGAAGAGGGGCACAACTTCGACAATGATGCACTTGTCCAAAGAGGTCGTATGCGTTTTCTCCTGAGTATATTCAGGAGAAAACGCATACGCCCATTTTGGCCAAGCAAGCAAGCGGACAATGTAAGTCTGCACTACAAAGAAGTATCACTTCCCACCGGTCCAAAGGGACATCCACAAAAAGGGTAAAAACCAGAAATTCAAGACAGGCCGTGGAGAACAGGGAGCCTTGTTATGCTGATGGGCGGGATGTAAATTGCCAACTGCCTCTCTGGAGGAGTGCATTGTGTTCCCTAAAACAAGTAAACAACAGAGCTACAGAGCCAAGGGCACTTCCAGTCTAGGGAATATACCTTGGGAAAATTG
>NW_028294577.1:0-73000 GCF_964341445.2 Mesoplodon mirus
ACAAATATAGAGCTGTTTAGCTAAAGGAGTGGCGGAGACCTTGAAGCTGTGACTTCTTTTTCCTTCAGTCCTGCAGTGTCCTCAGTGGGGGACCTTCCATTACTATGGGACATAGTTTGGAAACTACCAGTTGTGAGAGAATCCTTCTAACTAAAAATCTTTAAAATTAAAACTTGCTGATATATTGTTTTCCTGTGTATAATTTTCTCACCTTTCTGTGTTTTTGTTAAATGGAAAAGTTTAAAGAAAAATGCAGGTGTGTTCTCCTTATTATTTATTTATTTTTTGCGGTACGCAGGCCTCTCACTGTTGCGGCCTCTCCCGTTGTGGAGCACAGGCTCCGGACGTGCAGGCTCAGCGGCCATGGCTCACGGGCCCAGCCGCTCCGCAGCATGTGGGGTCTTCCCGGACCGGGGCAAGAACCCGTGTCCCCTGCATCGGCAGGCGGACTCTCAACCACTGTGCCACCAGGGAAGCCCTGTTCTCCTTATTAATGTTCGACTTCCAACTACTTCCTCCAGGTGAACATGATCTTCACCTAGAAATCAACATAAGCGTCTTGGAAGGACATATTGAGGAAAAGAGCTTTTGGGGGAAAAGAGAGTAATCTTACACGGGTCATTCCCTAATTCAACGCATGTAAAAACGTGACCTACATTTTGCAGTGTTTATTAATGGTAATACAAAATTATTTCAGTAAAGGCTTCTTCCTTCATCTGTTATGAGTTATTAATTTCACAAAACCTGTCTAGTCATGTTGTCACATTATTCATTTCATAGGGCCTCTCTACAGTGCTGTTGTCAGAAAAGTGTTATGGAAAACAGTCTCTGAAAATATTGGGAAACCTGCTAGCCAAAAAATTTGTCTTCGCACCTAAAATTTACAAAGGCGTTGGCTATCATGATATCCTTATCATCACAGTGTTTGTCATGTTCAGTATACTATTTGAGACCCTGTTTAGTGAGAGGGTGCCTTTTATAAGAAAGATTTTTAAAAGGACACTCTAGGTGGAGACACTTGTAATACAGTTTGAAATGTTCCCACACATTTCATAATTAAGTAGATAACTATAATTAGTCAAATGTTTCAAAAAGTTGGCCCTAATTTCTAGAATGGAAACAAAGTTACAGTTAAAGAATTATGTATTGTTTTCCTTGTTTCTAATTCTAGAAAGTCATGAATCAGAAACTGAGTTTGAAAACTGGCTCTAGCCTCTACTTTTCCTTTCTTCAAGCAGATTTTCTGAAATAAATGTTTCAGTCCTAATATAGACAGCAAAATACCTTTACTTAATTTTTTGCCCGTAGAATTTTGACATGACATTACAACGGAACCATTTTCTCCATTTTATGTATTTAAGATTCTATGTTGAAAAATTATTACCATAGAACATACCTTAAAATTTTAGTTATATAGAAGTGTAAGAAAGGAAAACTCATTTTAAGGAAAGATCCATTAGAGTAAAAAACTGATTAAACTTTTAGAAAGAGCAATTTTTCTAAGAATTGCAAAGTAATGCATTCATTGTAATATATATATGACTTTAATCGTTTAAACTTGTTTGTACCAATAAGATCAAATATCACCCTCTGAAATTATGTATATTCAGTAGACTGATATTTATTGTACTTTTTATCCGATTAATCTAAATAACATTACATATATATGTTCTTTATTATCTAAAATCAAAATAAGTAGGAATTTATTTTATTTTATTGATGTGATTATTTTTCTATTTAAGCAATCCTCAAATTAGGTCTAGTCTCTAGAAGTATTATTTAAAGGCCACATTTCATAAGCTATACATCATTCCTACAAAAATGTCTCTTGTCTAACTTAAATAATATTTGACTTATTTCAGATGTGGCAGGAGATGGAAAAAATATAACTAGAGTACTAGAAAAAGGTATGTTGCTGAAATTTATGAATTAAATTTAGACATTGATTTCTGAAATAAACTGTAAATATTCAGTAGTAAATGGCATCTCTTTCCATTGTTTGGATGACAGATACTATTGATAGGTTAAATATCTTTTCTTATACATATCTAATGAAAAAATGTGAAAGAATGAACATTCATAAAGAAAAATATCCTGATTCCTCATTTATTTATCATGTTCCACAGCTTTAAAAAAAAATCTCAAAATGTCTATGTATTTCTTTTTATTTCTGGCTATATCCTTCCTCTCTACTTCTGCCATCCCTGTGGAACTGTCAACCTGCACACTGACACTATTAGAAAACATGGGGTTTATCAACTTCTCAAGTTTCTGGCAGTGATTAAGGCCAAAAAACCCAGACTCAAGCAGTCACATTCGTGTAGCTGTCACTTAGTGGCTGACATTAAAATCTCCTGTCATTGACTTTGTCATTGGTTTATCTTTCGCTCTCAGGAAAAATTCCAAATTCCTTATCATGGAATAAAAACACCCAAATCAGTTTGGGTCCTGCCATAGTATTCAACCTTATCTCTTTACTACCTTCCTCTGCCCCTTTGCTCTACATCCAGTCAAATAGACTGCTTGCGATCCCACAGGTGCTCTTCCTCACCTTTAGTCTTTGTATTTGCTTCTTCCCTCCATCTCCCGTACTTTTCCCTTGTCCTTCAGGTATCCACTTACATACCACCTCCACCAAAAAGCTGACAGTATTGACACAAAGCTGGGTGTCACTTCTGAGTGTTCCTTATACCCTCTTTTATACCTGTCATAGTATTTATGACTCTATGGAAATTGCCTGTTTGTCTGTTTTTCCAGTTTATAGTATGATTTTTCAGGGTGGACTGTGTCACCTTCATCTTGTAATTTCAGTGCTTGTTACAACACCTTAGCAGATGGTTGTTGAGTAAATGAATGACGAATGAGAAAGCCAGAAGCTCTGATACTCAGCCACAAGAGCAATTAATTCATCGTGCAACCACAGGCAAATTATATACTAGTAATCTTGTATTTTGTGTTATGTCGTGTATAGATACTTTTCATTCTTCTGAACGCTTAGAAAGGTCTCAGGTTTTTTTTTTACTAACTTATATTTAGTTAACTCAAGTATTTTAGGTAAAGAATGTAATCCTTTCTTTTTCTTTTCAGCTGCTGCTGAATTGAATCAGCATGCTATAGAGCTTCTCATCTAGGAGCTACTGATGAGTCAAATCTAAATCAAGATCTAGTTTTGAAAACATCACGAGGATATGTACTGATTTTGAAGAAAGATTATATGATCTAAAAGATAAATAGTAAAAATTTCCCTCCTGGGTTGTTTGCATAACATTTTAGTTGTTTCCCATTAAACATGATGTGAAAATCTGGATTAAAGGAAAATATTCTTGTATTATATGTGTATGATGAAAATTTATATAGTATTTTAAACCATGTTTCTCTGCATCTAACTTAATTTTAATCAGATTTTGTGAATCAAAAAACTGTTGAGTTTTACATACTCAAACTGAGCCCTGATACCAGCACCCAGACAACCAAACTTGTCATTGATATATAGTGGTGTTGATTGATAGCTTTTTTCTATTTCCAATTTTATCACTATATATAGACCTAAAGATTTAGACAGACATCATTTGGATATACTGCTGCTATGGCTATTGTCAATGTTTTGGGGTTTTTTTTTTAATATTATTTATTTTTGAGTGTGTTGGGTCTTCGTTGCTGCATGTGGACTTTCTCTAGTTGGGGCTAGCGGGGGCTACGGGCTTCTCATCGTGGTGGCTTCTCTTGTTGCGGAGCCTGGGCTCTAGGCGCGCGGGCTTCAGTAGTTGTGGCATGCGGGCTCTAGAGCACAGGCTCAGTAGTCGTGGCGCACAGGCTTAGTTGCTCCATGGCATGTGGGATCTTCCCGGACCAGGGCGAACCTGTGTTCCCTGCATTGGCAGAAGGATTCTTAACCACTGTGCCACCAGGGAAGTCCTTATTGTCAATGTTTGGATGTATTACAATTGTTCTAGTGTCATGAAACTTAGTATATATAACTTTAAACACTGATTCATAGATCTTTCCTCATGGAGAAATAAAATTTGCCTAAGACTTTTCACCTTTTCTATTTATTTACTTACTTACTTTTTGGAAACAGTCTTAGAGAAGAGTCCCAAGCACCAGACTCAAACAGACATTTTCCTAAAACTACCATATCTCCCATATATTGTCCTAATGTAACATTTATCTTTCCTAAATGTCACTTGTTCTCCCATAAGTGCCCTTCCCTCCCCCCACCAAGAAGTCATGTTTTTCAGAAGATGCCTTTCTCCTACTCCCTGTCACTTAAGTAGTATATAAGCCCCCAGTTGTAGCCAGCCCTTCAAATCACGTTTCTTTGTGAACCCCTGCATGTAGTCATCCACAGTTAAATGTTTTTTTCTCATGGTAATCTGCTTTTGTCAATTTAATTTGCAGATTCCCAATTAATGAACGTAAGAGGGTAGAGGAAGTGTTTTCCTTCCCAACAATTCCAAGAGCTAAAATGTTAGCGACTCTTACTTACATCCTTTATTCCCTTTTCTTCTGTCCTTTCAGTGTACTTAGTTGGCAGAACTTCATAAGAGATTGCTTATCATTCTCCCCCCTTACCTTCACCCAGGCATCTACGTGCTGCTGAAGAAAGTTATTCTACTACTTTTATTTAGCTAATTTGCATCTTCTTTCTTCACAATGTCGATTTCAAATCTCCTCTCTCTGTAAACTTTTCACCCTGTTTTTTCCCTCTCATGTGTACCAGGCAATCTCATTTCTCACGACAAACTTCTTGAAAGATTTGCCTGTATCCCCACCCGCTCTAGGCTGTCTTCTCCTTCCCGCATTCTCTCAAAACTACTCCGAAGTCACCGATGACTTCCACGTCGCTAAATCAAAGTGACACCTTTCCAGTCCTTGTCTAACTGAATTTCTCATTCCTCTTGGCATTCAGTATAACTGACCTCTTTGAGACACTCTCTCCTTTTGGCTGGGCTTTTAATACTCTTTAATTTCATCCTGAATGCACCCACAGCGTATTGTGATCGCAGACAGAGTTCTTATTAATATCTCACAGTAAATACACAGGCCTTCCCCCCTCGCCCAGGCCTGCACCTGGGGCAACATGGTGAGAACAGGTCAGTTGTTCTAAGTCAGCAGGTGAAGGGCGGGAGGAAACTGGTTTTCCCTGCTGCTTGTGAAGGGGCGGGAGTTAGCCGTCCTTCTCTCCTGGGAAGCATCTCCTCCTCACTCTGGCCTTTGGTATGTAAGTAAAACTGTTACCCATTCCAACAAGGGTCCTTCTGCCCAGTGTCGCCCCCACCAGTAGAATGAGTTGGGTTCAGAAGCAAAAGAAAGCTTTACTCTTTCTTTGATCAAAGAATGCAGAGGCACAAGCTCCCGCTCAAGAGGCCGTGGGCGTGGCTGCTTCACAGGGATCCCCTCAGCAGGGGAGGGGGTGGAGTTCTCGCGGGGCAGGCGCAGGAGCAGGCGCAGGCGCAGCTGCTCCCCATCGCAGTGCCCACATGGCCCGCCACCGCCATCTTGATTGGGGGTGTCGTGTGCAGCGTTCCTGCATACGGTCGGACCTCCCACCCCCAGCTGGAGCATTGGCGCAGATATTTCACACCCGGAACTCGGGTCTGAAGTGCTGGATGCGAGGCCTCTGCACGAAGCCCCCCTGTAAGCCAGTGAAAGCAGACTAAGCACAAAAGCAAAAAAGGTTAGACTTTATTTTACTACCCAGATTCTATTTTTATTTCCTGGGAACAGCTAATGGGCTTTGCCAGTGATGAAATCTCTCCAGGTGCCAGACCCGGAGTCTCCAAGTTTCTGGGCCTCATTCCTCCTTGAAATGTGAATTCCTAGGGAGATGGTGCACCTTCGGGGACCTACTCAGAGCTGTAACTGTTTGGTCCTCCTGGGGGGATGAGACTTTATGAGTCCTTTCAGATCAGAGCAATTAACTAGACAAATGGCTGTAGATGTGAATCTCACACTGCACAAAGAGTCTCAGAGGGCCAGGGCTTTTTACAAGATCGCTGAGAAATCCCAGGAAATTTTGCTTCCCCACAATTCCACCCCTCATTCCGGAAGGAGCTTTAGCCCCAACATCGGCCACTGTAACCAGTCCAACTAAAATTGGTGGGCACCAAATCCTTTGGGTTTGTCTTAGCCAACACTTAATCAGAGCTACGATCAGCAGAACCCTGACTTAGCAAAAGAAGTTGGTCTCAGCTGAACTCCCCCAAATCTCAGGTTCAGGCATCTAGCCGAGTCCCCCAAAGCATTAGGGACGACCTTGGGAAGGCAGGTGGCTTCCTCCTTGTGTTTCCATATTAACCTTTGCTATCTGGCCCAAGGCACTGTAAGGAAGCAAAATTTGTCACCCCTAAACGTGTCTCTTTGGCATGAGAATTATTTTAGGCTGAATACTTTTAAGAAGTGGAAGACTCAGGAAGTCTTTCTTCTTACCACCCCCTTAACTGTTGAAGAGTTTAGATAAAGGGCCTGGTCCGAGAAGACCGCCATCACCAGAGACACCTAGAAGGAATATGGGCTAGGTGCGGTAAAGAGCACTCCAGATTTTTACAGGGAGTTCCAAACATTTGCTTTTCCATCTCCATGTGAATTGCCTTCCTCCACTTTGTAGTCCCAAACCACTACCCATAACATCCTCTTTTGTCTTTAGCTGAAGATGGTATTTAAGGGGAGGTTTTTAGCCATTCTGGTGAGTTACTCAGTTTTCCTGGGTCTCTCCCATGTATACAGGAAGTATACATGTTAGTAAGCTTTTTTTTGTTTTTCTCCTGTTAATCTGCCTCACATCAATTTTATCCTGAGACCAGTCAGACGAACCTAGAAGGATAGAGGAAGGTTTTTTTCCTCCCCGACTGCACATACCTTAGTACAGGTAGTGATGCTAATTTACAAGTGGCACAGACTTTGCTTCGCCTGCAAGGAAGGAATCTATGGCAAACTCTGTTATCCATACAATACTAGCCAGTGAGTTAAAGCTCACCTGAATGGCTTCAAGCTGAGGTGGGGTCACTGTGTTAGTCATACTGCTTGCTGCAGAACCGGCCAATAAATTGAGAGACGAGTTGTTGGAGCAAGGAATAGCGACCTTATTTGCAAAGCTGGCAGGCTGAGAAGATGGGAGACTCATGTCCCAAAGAACCATCTAGCCTGAGTTAGAATTCAGGCTTCTTTTATACTGAAAGGGGAGGGAGTAAAGTCAAACACTTCCTGGTTCCCATCAGCCTCCTGAGGGGAGGTGTTACTGTTTTCCTCTTTTTCCTCCCTGCAGTCATTCACAGGTGGGCCTGGTCAGCATGCTTCCTGGGAGCTAAACAAAGGTACTTTAGCTTAATGCTCATTACCTGGGAGGCAGGGTTCCCAGAGATGGGCCATTGTGTATAATTTAAGCTTGTAGGCAACATCCCCTCAGTGATTAACTTGTAATAGAATACGAAGTTTCTTCGCTTTGTATGGTATTGTACAGTTGTTCACTTCAGCAGAAGTCAGGGACAAATTTCATACTGCCTTTTGTGAAAGAAAAATAAAAATGGAGTCGGTAATGCTCCCTGAAGAGGGCTCTCTAAAGTGGAGCTGGGAGGCCATTAAGGGGTGTGACATATGCACGTCTCAGCCTGGATGGAATCTGACCTTTTGACCATTTATTGTCCTAATGAAGTCATCCAGAACATCTGCCAGAAACTCAAGATACTTCTTGGACCCTACCCTAAAATAACTTGTGATCCCTTAAGGACAAGTATTTCCGGACTCGTATCAGAGTCAGTCATAATTCTCATCAGGCAATTTTTGTCAGCCTGTGGCTTTTTGTCTTTATAAGCCCCTGACTCTCTCTCGGAACACTCAGTTTTACGTGAATCTGTGTCTCCCGAATTGAAATTCTTTTTTGTTCCTTCCAGTTTTATTGAGATATAATGGACATGCAGCACTGTATAATTTTAAGGTGTACAGCATAATGATTTGACTTATGAGATGATTACCACAATACATTTTACTATAATTATAAACATAACTATATCCCTGTTGCCAGGATATAGTGAAACATAACTATAGCCCTGCTGCTGGGATATAGTAAAATTATTAGTCAGTGTTCTCCAGAGGGGAAATAAAAACAGTATGAGGTTACCTATCTATCTATCTATCTATCATCTATCATCTATCTATCTATCTCTGTCAACAGGTCTGAAATCTGCAGGGTGGGCCTGCAGGCTGTAAATTCAGGGAAGAGTTGATGTTGCAGTCTTGACTCTGAATCCCCAGGACAATAGTCTGGAAACTCAGGCAGGGTTTCTATGCTTCAGTCTTGAAAAGAGTTCATTCCACTTTGGGGAACCTCAGTCTTTGCCCTTAAGACCTTCAACTGATTGGATGAGGCTCATGGACATTATGGAGGGTAATCAGCTTTATTCAAAGTTACTGATTTAAATACTAATCACATTTAAATACACCTTCACAGAGGGGACTTCCCTGGTGGCACAGGGGTTAAGACTCTGGGCTCCCAATGCAGGGGGCCTGGCTTCGATCCCTGGTCAGGCAACTAGATCTCCCATGCACACCGTAACTAAGAGTTTGCATGCCACAACTAAAGGGCCTGCGTTCCTCAACTAAGGAGCCCACCTGCTGCAACTAAGACCTGGTGCAACCAAATAAATAAATAAATAAATAAAATCATTTCCTCAAAGAATACTTAATGGTATGGTAAAGTGCTCCAAATGTGATGTTTATAAAAGCAGGATACAAAACTGTATTTAAATATATATATATATATATATATATATATATATATATATATATATATATATTTAAATACCTTCATGGAAACATCTAACTTGTGTTTGACCAAACAGCTGGGATCATAATCTAGCCAAGTTGGCACATAAATTAACTATCACACTGGGCAGATATTTTAACTATCAATTTTAAGAAGAATATTGAAATATTCTAATGTTTTTCCAGTTCTAGGCTAGGTTTTATGGAGAACCTATAATGCAACCTGTATGTTCCTTCCTGCCCCCCTGCAAGAGGTTTTTATTGTTTTAATTTTTAAAATTTTTTATTAGAGTATAATTGCTTTACAATGTTATGTTAGTTTCTGCTGTACAATGAGGTGAATCAGCTATATGTATACCTATATCCTCTCCCTCTTGGACCTCCCTCGCCCCGACCCCCATCCCACCCACCTAGGTCATCACAGAGCACCGAGCTGAGCCTCCTGTGCTTTATAGCATGTTCCCACTAGCTAGCTATTTTACACATGGTAGTGTATATATGTCAATCCTGATCTCCCAGTTCAGCCCACCCTCCCCTTCCTTCCTGTGTCCACATGTCCATTCTCTACATCTGTGTCTCTGTTCCTACCCTGCAAATAGGTTCATCTGTACCATTTTTCTAGATTCCACGTATATGCATTAATATATGATATTTGCTTTTCTCTTTCTGGCTTACTTTGTATAACAGACTCTAGGTCCATCCACATCTCTACAAATGACCCAATTTCATTCCTTTTCGTGGCTAAGTAATATTCCATTGTATATATGTACCACTTCTTCTTTATCCATTCTTCTGTCATTGGACACTTAGGTTGTTTCCATGTCCTGGCTATTGTAAAGAGTGCTGCAATGAACACTGGGGTACATGTGTCCTTTTGAATTATGGTTTTCTCGGGGTATATGCCCAGTAGTGGGATTGCTGGGTCACATGGTATTTCTGTTTTTAGTTTTTTAAGGAACCTCCATACTGTTCTCCATAGTGTCTGTATCAATTACATTCCCACCAACAGTGCAGGAGGGTTCCCTTTTCTCCATACCGTCTCCAGCATTTATTGTTTGTAGATTTTTTGATGATGGCCATTCTGACCGGTGTGAGGTGATACCTCATTGTAGTTTTGATTTGTATTTCTCTAATAATTAGTGATGTTGAGCATAGGAGTTTGTTATTGATTTTGTTACCAAAGCAAACTTGGGTCCACTTGCCCAATGCACAGCAAAGATAATCTACTGACACCAGGTTGTGATGAAGGAAAGTGTGGCGTTTATTCCAAGGTGCCCAACGTGGCGCCAAGCAAGGAGAACAGACGGCTCAGGCGCAATAGACCCAAACTGTCCGATAGCTTTCAGGGAAGGGTTTTTAAAGGCAACATTAGGGGTGAGGATGTAATGTGCCAGCTGATCCTGTGTACATCCTTCTGGATTGGTTGGCAGTGAGGTAACAGGGTGGTGTTTTGGGAATCAACATCAACCATCAGCTTCCAACCGGTCTGAGGTCTGTGGGCTTGTGGTCAGCATGCAGTTAACTTCTTCCACCTGGTGGGATTTTCAGTGTCTGCAAAACAGCTCAAGGGTATATATGGCTTAGAATATTATCTATAGCCCTTGAGGAGGAACTAAAGGTCCTTGACTTTGTTTTATGGCTAAACTATTATTATTTTGTCTTGCTTCACTATTTTCCTTTTTTCCCACTTCCCTAGTTACATTTGCTCTTTGGAACTGGGGGAAAGCCTAGGAGGCTAAAGGTTTTCTACAAACAAGAGGCAGGGGCCATGGGGAGGTCCCCACTGGGTCCTGCTCCATTGCAATTAGTTTTTCTTTTTAACAGTGTTTCCCCGCTTATTTTTAATGGATTCAAGAGGAGGGGAGAGGGTTCCTAGTTAGTTTTTCAGTCATAACCCACCTAAACTGGAAGGTCTAGAAAAATCTCTCTCCTTAAAATAAAATAATCTGCGTGTCATATTCCCTCACCTCAGATAGTAAATGCGTGTTATATCATTCGAAAAGCCACAAAACCAAAACCAGCCAATTCCAGAGCTCTAGTCTATGTGCTGGATGCTAGAGATGCAACAACAAATAAAATGTGGCTTCTTCTCTCTAATTGTTTGTTACCGGTTGTCATTTTGAGCCTTATGCTAATGACTCACTGGAGTAAATAAAACAAAATCACTTTATGAACCTGCAAAGAAAATGGGAAGGAAGTCGTAGGAAAGACCACTTAGCTTCTGAGATATTTATTAGGAGTTGGAGAGATTTGTTCTAAAGGGATATAAAGCCTTGTTCCAGCAGGAAACAATTAAAAAAAATTTTTATTGGAGTATAGTTGACTCTACATGGTTGACACAACCATGTTGTGTTAGTTTCAGATGTATAGCAAAGTGAATCAGTTATATATATATATCATACCTATATAGATCCATTATTTTTCAGATTCTTTTCCCATATAGGTTATTACAGAATATTGAGTAGAGTTCCCTGTGCTATACAGTAGGTCCTTATTAGTTAGTTATCTATTTTATATGTAGTATTGTGTATATGTTAATCCCAGTCTCCTAATTTATCCCTCCCCCCCATGCTTCCCCTTTGGTAACCATAAGTTTGATTTCAAGATCTGTGAGTTGGTTTCTGCTTTGTAAATAAACTCATTTGTATCATTTTTAAATTAGACTCCACATATGAGTGCTATCATATGATATTTGTTTTTCTCTGTCTGACTTACTTCACTTAGTATGATAATCTCTAGGTCCATCCATGTTGCTGCAGATGGCATTATTTCATTCTTTTTTTTGTGGCTGAATAAAATTCCATTGTGTATATGTACCACATCTTCTTTATTCCTTTCTCTGTCGATGGGCGTTTAGCTTGTTTCCGTGTTTTCGCTATTGTAAATAGTGCTGCAGTGAATGTTGGGGTGCTTGTATGTTTTTGAACTATGGTTTTCTCAGGGTATATGCCCAGGAGTGGGATTGCTGGATCATATGGTAGTTCTATATTTAGTTATTTAACGAACCCCTATACTGTTCTCCATAATGGTTGTACCAATTTACATTCCCACCAACAGTGTAGGAGGGTCCCTTTTCTCCAAACCCTCTCCAGCATGTATTGTTTGTAGATTTTTGATGATGGCCATTCTGACCGGTGTGAGGTGATACTTCATTGTAGTTTTGATTTGCATTTCTCTAATGATTAGTGATGTTGAGCAGCTTTTCACTGGCACTCTGTATGTCTTCTTTGGAGAAATGCCTATTAAGGTCTTCCGCCCATTTTTTGATTGCGTGGTTTGTTTTTTGATATTGAGCTGCATGAACTTTTTGTATATTTTGGAGAGCTCCTATTCATAAGGCCACACATTAAGCCTTTTAACCTTATCTGCAAGTGGGACCCAGCACAGCCTCACTGAACCACAGTAAAGGATTGAAGAGAGATGCCCAGTGAGGATGTTAACCTTCAAATCCTGTTACCAAACCACAAAATCTACTATGTGCTTGTTTTGATCACCTTCCATTCACCTCATTAGTGAAGGAGGGATCCCTAGCCCTAAATAAATATATTGGCTTGGTCAAAAAGTTTGTTCGGGTTTTCCATAAGTTGTTACTGAACGAACTTTTTGGCCCACCCAGTACAACGCCCTACACTGGACCAATGAGATTGGCAGAAGTTTATTAATTACACATACTCACAGCCCAGGGGGCGGAGGACACAGCACCTTGCAGGGCCACATGGGGACTGCACTCAGGAACAGAGTGAACAACCAGGAGCTGTGAGAGGCAGGCTTTGTAGTGACAAGATAGTGATGTGACCGCTGGTTCCAGTGGGAGGATGTGTTGGTTTGCTGAATAACTCCTTGGGTTGGTAGGGAAGTAAGGACCCTGTGCGGCAAAGCTGATGCCACTGGTAGGGGAATTAGCTGGGTGAGGACCCTTTTCCCACTGTGTGAGGGGCACATCTGGTGAGGTATCTGGGGCCCTGTGAGGCTCAGAGATGTCAAGGCAATGGCAGCACTTGAAATTTTATGTCTTACAAATTCAGAGCTCTGAATTCATAATGTTTAATCTTGTGATGATCTTGTGAACAGTATATTTATAATCAAATGTTTTGGTATATGTTAAAGGAATTAATATGAGAAATGTAAATATTTGAAATATTCCATAATTTCTTTTTTAAAAAAATTCTATCCATATGTCTTCATCAGCTTGGGCTCCCATAACTCAATTCACAGACTGCGTGGCTTAAAAGATGGAAATTTATTTTCTCACAGTTCAGGAGGCTAGGAGTTTGAGAGCAGGGTGTCAGCATGGTTGGGTCCTGGTGAGAGCTTTCTTCCTGCCTGGCAGATGGCCACCTTCTCACCATGTCCACATGTAGCTGAGACATGGAGAGAGAGAGCTCTCTGGTGTCCCTTCTTATAAGGGCACTAATCCCATCATGAGAGCTCTACCCCCATGGTCTCAAGTAAACCTAATTATCTCCCAGTGACTCCATCTCCACCTTCTATCATACTGTGGGGCTTAGACCTTCAACGTAGGAATTTAGGGAGGACACAGTTCAGTTTCTAGCATCATACAATGCCATATCATTCAATAATAAAAAGAACAGACTACCTGTACACACAAGCACGTGGGTGAATCTCAAAATCATTATGCTAAATAAAAGAAGCCAGACAGAAGACTATACACCATGTGATTCCATTTATATAACATTCTACAAGAGACAAAACTGCAGGGACAGAAAGCCGCTCAGTAGTTGCCAAGGGTTGGGTATTGGGGAAGGGGATTTACTGCAAAGGAGTAAGAGGGAATTTTTCTGGAGTGATGGAACGGTTCTATACCTTGACAATGGTCATGGCTACCCCACTGAAGGCATTTATCATAACTTATCTAACTGTACAGTTTAAAAGCATGGACTTTATTGCATGTGAATTGTACCTCACTAAACCCCCCCCAAAATGTCACCTTCCACTTGGATAATGCTTTACAGTTAACCATGCCTTTCTCATCCATTACTTTGTTGATTTTCACAACTTGGTAAGGTAGGCAACGTGATATTATTATCTCCACAGGGTTTGGGGAGGTTGGGGACTTCTGAGCTTGTTCAGCCTGCAGAAGAACTGAAGGTTCTGAGTCCTAAACAAGAGTTCTTCCCCCTCTACCCCGAAAATCTGGTCAGTCAGTAATGTCAGTGACAGGCTCCATCACCTACTCCGGGTTGTGCTCTGTGATACATGCTTTCCATTCATTCATTTATTTTATTTTCTTCTCACAAATAAGCTCTAAGGAAGTGTCATGATCCCACTTTACAGGGTAGAAGAGAGAAGAGTAAATTAATTGTTCTGAGGCAAGACAGTAACAGCGTCATGATTTGAACCCACGTCTGAATGGGTGGGTAAACCTGTGCTTTTCACCACTAAGTCCCAAACTTCTCAAAACAACTTTAGTTCCAAATAAGAGCCCCAAACACAGGACTCTAGAACAATCCAGGGAAATAATTATGAGCTCCTTCAAGTGGGGAAGGCTAGCTTTTGCTTCAAATGGGGAAGGCTAGTTTAGCACTGTCTTCAGTGCTAAGCAGTCTTTTAGGTATCTATTTTAGTCCATCGGTCTAAAATTTTTCAAACTCTCCAGACACTTCCTGAAAGACTCTGCATCCAGCAAATTAACCGTCTTTCTTAATGCCCCATCCACCTCGCCTAGACTTTCTCTTCTGCTCAGAGCACATTCCTGAGTTGACTGCAAGTTGATCAGCAAAAGGCAAGAATGCAGGGCAGGACCAAGACGTGCTTAGCATCGGCAGAGTACTCTGAAAGTGGATGCTGGTGGTCCTTCTGCAACTGTTGCGAATAACCCCAGAGCCCAGGATGCAGCCTCTCACTGCCCCTCCCGACAGGGGCCATGTGTAAGCATCTTTCCAATGGAAGAAGCAGGTCATGATTTGAGAAGAGACCAGATCTTTTCTTTGCTTTTGTCATCTGGGTGACTGTAAGCTTTACAGACATCTCCATGGCACCCCAAGACCTGAACATGAAGGAAGCAGATTCTGTTTTGCAGATGGAGGATCTGGGGCAAAAGAGGAAGAACATTCTGCCTGGTTCCTTGCAGCAGGAGGAAAGAAAAAATTTTCCAAGTGCCTTTTGTGTGCCAGGAACTGTGCTATGAATTTCATGCACCATACTATTACTAGTTCACAACTGTGGAACACTTCCTATATGTCAGGAACACTTTCTGTATATCCATATGGCTATGGGACACTTTGTATGTGTCACTTTTATATACATCATCTCATTTAATCCACTCAACAACCTTATTTGATAAGTACCATTACCGCCTCCACAACTGAAGTTTATAATATTTGAGTGACTTGCTGAAGGTCACACAGCTACCACATGACAGAGAGGGACTTCAAACCCAGGGATGCCAGCCCCAAAGTCCCAATTCTTTGCATTACACCACCTCACCTACTGTGCTCGACCCCCTAGTCCAGTGTTTCTATTTCCTGAACCCCATCTAACACAAGAGAGAGCAGAGGCTGATATTTTAAAGGAATGAGTATTTTCCACTACTCTTTTCCCTGGAAACAACCCTGTATATCAACTAATATTCTACATTTTCTGAGCTTCAACTCCATCCCAGGCGCTGTGCTAGATGCCGCCACATTATGTTACATGAGAGATGATATAGAATTTTGGGAACAGCCAATACATGACCCCACACTTAGCAGACATGCCTAATTAATCAGGACACTCATTCTGGGTGAGTCTAAATGCAGCCTCAGAGTCTTTCCCAACACAGAGGTGCAAGAAACTGCTGAAATCAACCAGCATCAGCACACACTAGATGAAGCCTATTGGCCCTTCCTGCTGCAGAATTCCACCGGCAGAAATGACAGTGACATGGCCACAAGGAATAATGGGATGGAATCCTTTGAGCAGAAGTTCTGAGGTCAAAGCCTTGTTCTACTCAAAGTCTTGTTCACTAGCTGGGCACCAGCAAGTAAATTAAACTCTCTGAGCCCGATTGTCTTCTTCATCCAAAATGGTGATGATAATCAGATCTCATCTATGTCACAGGATGGTTGGATGCAGAATTGTTGGTGACAGTGAGAAGAAAGAGACCATAAGACCAAAAGTCTGGAGTAAGGGTACTGGCAAGAGACAAGACAATGAGAGAACACAGAATATAGATTTTTGCCTGGGAAATAGTCTAAGATTTTCTACAAAGGGGTTGTGTTGGAGGTGGGGTGACTTCAAGGTCTTAATGCCCTGTGTTACACCACAGGGTTTATTATGGTTAATGGTGGTGGCTTCATGAGTAAGTGATGGGGCTAAGCCATGGCCCTAGAGCTACCCAAGCAAGACAGCATGGCAGAAACAGGCAGGCTGGGAGCTCCTGGTGTGATCACACACCAGCTGTGTGATCTTGGGCAAGTCCTTTAACCTCTCTGAGGATCAGTTCCATCCCCTGAGAAATGAAGACAACGATCTGCTTCATGGTAAAGATGAAACAAGATAGTTGCAGACACATAGTGGGCAATTTTCCATCATGGTACAAGGAGGAGCTGACAGCAGGCTCTGCACGTATCCTTTGCACTGAGATCACGCAACATGGCAGCTGGCACAAAGTAGGTGCTCATCAGCATTTACGGGTTAGTTGTTTGGTTGATTGGGTACCACTTAGGAAGTCACTGAAAGGCTTTAAGCAGAGGAAGAACATGATGGGTTTTAAAATTTTGAGGACATCACTCTATCTGCTTTGGGGAGAAGAGGGTAGGGGGACAGGCATGGGAGTAGGAAGTCCACTTTGTTGCCCTCCTCCAGGACAGAGACCACGTGGACAGGAGGTCCGGATTCAGTGGAAGAACAGGGTCCTGAGCAAGTGGAAGGGCTGGAGACTGGGACGTTCAGAACTAAGATTTCTGATGAGGTGCTTTTTCTGGTGGTGACAAGGTGCAGGGCGTAAGCAAGGCAGGGTTGGCTAAGATGCCATGTGATAAAAGGCTGGTGATGATTGGAAACTGGAGAAATTGAGAAGCTGGAATGTGGATGTGTCACTCTTCATGGACAGTCTCTCATTTCCTTCTCAAAGCAAAGCTGCTGCATCGGCGCGATTGCCCTCCTTTAACAGACGATGAAGGAGAGACTTAAAACATTCACAAGCATATACTAAACTGGGGGGATGTGGGAATTCAGGCACTTGTTTATAGACTCAATAACTGCAAAGGATTTATGGTTTGTGAAAGACTTGCACTGTGGAAAAGATAATAAATTGAAGACATTATTGTGTGGGACTGTGCTGATTTTTGTTGATAACACTCCACTAAGAACACTACATGTTTTCTGAAGAGCTGTGGAAGCTGTCTTCTTGCTTAACTGCAATATAAGAAATAGTGATGTTTTGTAAATAAGTTGTCAACAAATTTCTTTCTATTTTATATTGTTTGTCATATTTTTATGTAGTTTGATATATTTAAATGTTCTAATATCAAGATTAACAAATATAAATTGTTACGGTTAAGTGACAGGCCAAGGACAAGAAAGTCACAGAGCTGGGCTTCGACCCAGAGAGGTCTGACTTTACAATGACCATGGTCTTTCTCCTGTTTGTCATTGACATAGCTGTGATCTGTGCCCCGTCAAGTCTCACCACACCCGGAAAGCCTCACCACACCCGGACAACATCTGTCTTCCTCCGATTTTCTGCTTTAGTGGCTGCGCTAAGGATGTCTCATGGGCTGGAAGGAAAGGAAAGGAAGCTGCAAAAATACAAAGATGCAAATTCACAAGAAAAACAAGTGAGGGCTACAGTCCAGGAGGCTTTTGCCCTTGGCCACCCAGAGAAGAAGGCTATCCTGCCCCTCCCAAATACAAGGGTGTGCCCTCTCTATGTGTCACCAGCTCCTGCAAAGCAAAGCATTGGGGGTCACTAAAGCATCAATCATTCTCCAAATACAGCATTAAATGGTGTATCTGGGCCATAAATACTGTACAAGCACTTTGCAAACGGGTCCATTTTTGTCACCATTTCATTCCTTTTATACAACATTACTTACTCTGACCTTTTAGAGCCAACTGTTTGAGAAATAGAAGCACAGCCCACAGCTAGCAGCAGCCCCTCTTGCATGGTATGTTTCTCAGAAGATTTCACAGGGTGACAGTGATGGGGAATGATGGGGGCAGATATTCACCAACCTCAGATCTGCTCACACTCCTGCCTGGTTAGCTGTGCCCAAGTGGACTTAACAGGCTTCATGTGAGCATCGCTGTGGCCATTGGGCACCTGGCTGTGAACCAGGGATGTAAAGCTTCGTGATAGAAGGGGAAGCAATTACTTTCTGAGATGGCCAGCTCTGCCTGGAGACTGCGTTGTAACACTCACCCAACTTTGCTGGCTAGAGGCCCCAACACCAGAGAAATTGTGTCCATTGTCTTTCATGTAAAGAGAATGCTAGCTGTCCCGAGCTCCACCACGGAAGTGCCAGTGTAACTTAGCTGAAAGGTAGAGAGGTTTCAGAGGTACAGCCTAGTTCAGGGAAGAGTCACTGGGAGGAGGCCAATTTCTCAAATGACTCAATTAGCATCGAAATTACAGGTTTGGTTTCTCCACATCTTAATGTAGGGGAGTTCTGGTAAAAGTGGATTAGCATGTGGCACAATGACCTTCCTACTAAAACAACTGGAAGAATAAAAGATATTTAAAATACCTTTTTGAAGGCATCAGAGAGCTGCCAAGGAAGCAGGGACTTGAGGGACCAAGAGCCCACAGTGAAGAGAAGTGCAGTGTGGGCCATCATTTGAGAGCCCTTCTCCCACTGCAGCATTTGCCAATTCCAGTGCAATGACTGGTAGGGGAAAGGCTGAACGAAATGTAGGCATCTTAAGGTCTTCAAAGGAGTAAAGTTGGAGTTCAGAGCCCACCAAGCAGCAAGGGCTCGGAAAAGCAGCCTTTCAGCTGAGAATTCCAAATGGCTCCCTGCAAGGAGTGGGGTGAACAGGATACAGACCAGGGTCCCAGAGACTAAAGGCCACATTCGAAAGATCCCAGCCCCCAAGCACTCCATGCAGCCACTTCCAGTCAACTGGAGCTGGCCCACGAGGTGGAGGCCTGTGTGTCCTGTGAAGCACTCAGGCTTTAGAATTAGAAAGACCTGGAAGCTCTATCACAGACCATTGTATTTCTAGGTTCCTTAACCATTGTGCCCTTCAGTATCCTCCTCTTAACACAGAGGCTGACTCATTGAAAAGAATGAAATAATGTCATGTGCAGCAACATGCATGGACCTGGAGATTATCATACTAAGTGAAGTAAGACGGAAAAGACAAATATCATATGATATCGCTTATATGCGGAATCTAAAAAAAATGATACAAATGAACTTATTTACAAAACAGAAACAGACTCACAGACTTAGAGCACCAACTTATGGTTACCAGGGTGGAAGAGTGGAGGGGAAGGGAGAGATTGGGAGTGTAAGATTGACATGCACACACTGCTATATTTAAAATAGATAACCAACAAGGACCTACTGTATAGCACAGGGAACTCTGCTGAGTATTCTGTAATAACTGAAATGGGAAAAGAATTTGAAAAAGAGTAGATACATATATATGTATAACTGAACCTCTTTGTTGTACACCTGAAACTAACACAACATTGTAGATCAACTATACTCCAACATAAAATTTTTTAAATTTATAAAAATAAAAAGAGGAATAAAAAAAATAACAGAGGCTGGCTGAGGCAGCACTGGAGACGTGCCTAGTACCTTGCCAAGAACATACCCAGCGCTTGGGAAACAGAAGCAGCTGGCAAGGGGGGAGGAGCAGCGCACTGGTAGGAGACAGGACACCTGGACCAGTGCCAGCCTTGCTAGTGCCTGGCTGTGTGATGTTGGGTAAATCACTTAGCATCTCTGAGTCTCAGTTTTCTCACACATTCATAAGAGGTTGCATTACAACTTCAGGGACCACCCGTGACTTTAAATTCTCTGTTTCATCTTGCAAATGGGGGGGGGGTGAAGGGAGAAAGAAAAAAGATAGCTATAGAGATAGATATAGAAATAGTTATATGAATGTATATACACACATAAATATATATATACACATAGACATATATACAAATAAATATAAATCTTTATATGAAGGCAGATGTTTACACATTTTTGTGTATATACTATATATATGCATTTTTTTAGATTTTTATGTCGTCTCAAAAACACTTTAATTAAGGACTTCTCTTATCCGAGGACTTCCAGCAGACATCACATGGCATGGGGCGGGGGGTGGGTGCAGGGAGACATATCTGCCTGCACCTGAGTACCAGGTACAGAGCTCAGGACCCTCCCAGATCATCCCACTCCAGGTACATCATTTTCCCCCTACATCAGAGCTGTCTCCTGCCTCAGGCTACTGAGTTCTCAGAGCCAATGGAAGAGGAGACAAAGTTGATAGAAAAGTGCTACGAGTCTCCCCTGACTTTAGCACCAAAAAGCATTACACTTGAACCCGTAGCTTCTCTGTTAGGGAGCTAGAATTCCCAGGGGCTCTTACTGAGACTGGACTTGTGTATGTGCAGGGGCCACAAGGAAGCATCTGGAGATTGTGCTGAGTTCCACAGGCCCCAGAGGTTAGAGTTGGCTGGGGGCCAAGAGGAGAGATGACAGCGTCCCCAGCGCAGCCCTTTAGGGAAACATGTTGAGAGAAGGTGGGAGGTGTTGCCAAGTGAAGGGCGAGTCGGGGACTTGGGGAGTAGAGGGCAGCCAGGATGAGCTCACCCAGGATCCCAGCTTCCGTCATGGAGTTCTGGCAGAGAAACTGAACATTTTCCTCCAACAGAACTATGTAATGGCTTCATTGCTACTAGAAGATTCAGCATCAGCGTATTGATTAAAAGTGTAAACTCTTGAGCTAGGCTGCCTGGATTTGAATCCCAGCTCTGCCACTTTTACCTGCGTGACCTTGGGCAAGTCACTTGACCTCTCTGTGCTTCAGTTTCTTCATCTGTAAAATAAAGATGAAAATAGTGTAGGCTTCGTAGAGTTATTGAGGACTAAACTAGTGATAAGAACACTCGGCCCTTAGTAAGATCTATACATGTATGAATTATTATTAGAAGGGTCTTGTTTAGAGTTGCTACAGTGCCCTTGATGTAGACAAATGTATCTCTTCTGGCTGATCACTTACAATTTCTCCCTCGACTCCTGGGCATACCATGGTACAACTTCAGCATTTTCTTCTCACTCCTCTGGGTGACTGCCCCTTATCAATTTTTTCTCTCTCTCCCTGATCCACACAGGAAATAACTCGTATTTGCCCTCAGTCAGTGGGGGTAGAATCAATTCCCCAAAGCAGCCTTCTGTTCACTGAGCCACCTGCTGACAGCTCCAGCCACAGCCCTTCGCTCTGTAGATTCCCAAATTTGAGATAGATGTCAGTCCACTGTAGTTTTCAAGAACCAGGGGATGCATGCTGAGATCTTTGAGAATTCCCACTAGCATCCCTCTCAATAGATTTGGGATCAGAAAGTATCCCCTGACCCTCTGCCATCAAGGATAAAAGTCACTGCCCAGCTCTTTCCAAAAAATGCTCCAATTTCCAATCACCTCCCTTCCCACCTTTCCAACTTCTCATGTCCTGACTTTATGCCCCTTTTGATGCTCTCCAGTGGGTGTGGGTTTAAGGCTCCAAAACCAGTTAGTTTCCTATCACATCCTTTGTCAGTCCACTACCATCTCACTTTGCAATATGGAAATAGTTGGCCTTTATTTTCTTAACTGAACTTCGGCTGAAAAGGAGTTGAGTCCCATTTTAAGATCCTTTTGAGAGAAAAAGTGTTCATGAGCAAAAAGCACTTGCTTAGTGTAAATACTTAAAGGAAAATGGCCTGGGAACCTCGCTGGATGGCCAGAATGACTCCCAGGGTTTAGGGTTGAAGGAAGGCAGATATTTCCTCCTTAGTGTGAGGCCATTTCCTTGCCAGCAGAAGCAGGCTGCAAGGGGCCTTGAAGCTAAGGCTAAATCTGCACAGGAATATTTTCCACCAGCTGCCTGCTCACTTGCCTTAGAGGCTGAGTTCATTATCCTCTTAAAAGCCTGTTTTCTCATGCAGAGGAGCTTGGCCAACCGGAGAGTCTGGTTCTTTAGTCAAGGCCTGTTGCTTTCATAAGAACTTATTTGAACAGACCACTGCTCAAGCCCAAGGCAGCTCCCAGCCCTGTGCGCCTGTGCGGGGACTGGGACGGGGGAAGGGTGGGGGGCGTGGACACGTGGCTGTTCGCTGTTCTCAGTTCTTCTGGGTCCAGCTGCCTTTCCAGAGGTCCCTGACTGTCAGGCATCCTAGGTTCCAATTCTGGCCTTCCTACCTGCCAGCACTGAGACCTCCAGCAAGTCATGTAACTTCCATAGACCTCAGTTTCCTGCCCTGCTCCTTCCTTAGAGGCTGTGGTGTGTGTGTGATATGATATTGTACACAAAGCATAGAGCACAGTGCACGAAACACAGTCGGGTCTGAGACACTGCGTTCCCTTTCCTCTGGGTTATGCTGTAATCCAAGAGTTCTTATATCGCTGTTCATGCCACAGGTCTTAACACCATGCTTATGCCAGTAACAACAACAAGTAAAAATATTGTCCTACAGCAGAAAAATACCAATAACCGTTCTCATCTGCATTTGTAAGGACATGAATTAGGTACTGATAGGGTCATAGACAGGACTAGACCAACAACATTTTATTTCACAAATGAAGACACTCAGGGCACAGAGAGAATGCACAGTTTAGTCCACAGAGGCACTTTTCTTTTAAGATTTTTTTTTTGATGTGAACCATTTTTAAAGTCTTTATTGAATTTGTTACAATAGTGCTTCTGTTTTATGTTTTGATTTTTTGGCCGCGAGGCATGTGGGATCTTAGCTCCCTGACCAGGGATCGAACCCGCACCCCCTGCATTGGAAGGCAAAGTCTTAACCACTGAACCACCGGGGAAGTCCCCATAGAGGCACTTAATTGAAGATCTGGCCCAGAAGTCAGGCGTCCTGCCTAACTTTGGACTGGGCATCTGATCACCTTATTTCTGGGAATAGCCAGGCGTAGCCTGATCAACTCCAACTAGAAGAAAGGGGCAGTGTGGAAGGAACCAGAACCAGATTAACAAGCTAGAGGAGGGCAGCCATGGAAGAGACAGACAGAGCCACATATGACAATAACAGTAGACTTCTCCTCATTACCAGGCATTTCCTTTCTGCCCACTCTAAGCTACATGTATCATGTATATGATCGTATTTAATGCTAACAATTCTATAAGATTACTATCGCCATTCTCATCTCAACATGGGAAATTGGAGATTCTTGGAGATGAGGTAACTTGGCCTACAACCTACAATGGGAAAATAGTGGAGCCAGGATTTGAACACAGGTCTATCTGGTTCCCAGTTGTAGGCATCCAGAGTTCAACCTGGCAGCAGCATATCCAAAGCATCCAGAAACCATCTGTCCAGGCAAGTTCATGATACTGAGTGTCCAGGAGGAAGTCACAAGGATATCTCCATAGGATGGTACACTGCGGAATGTGTTCATTCATTCTTTCGCTCTCATTTTCTTTCTTCCATTATTGAACAAGCACTAACCTATGTTCCAGCTAATACTGAGAAACTCCATTCAGGATCTTTACCGTCCTGTCCTTGAGAACATCCCTTCCCCACTTCATCCCCTGAAAGTCATGGAAATGTCCAAAACACCCATGTGAGAGCTTGTGGGGCTTGTTATGGGTTAAATTGTTTCCCCTTAAAAAAATGATGTATCAAAATTATAACCCCCAGTAAAACTCAGTATATGACCTTATTTGGAAATATGGTCTTTGCAGAATTAACCAAGTTAAGATGAGGTCAGTAGGGTGGGTCCTAATCCCAAATGACCTATGATAAACCATAATGGAAAAGAATATTTTTTAAAAAGAATGTATATATATGTATAACTCAATCACTTTGCTGTACAAGAGAAATTAACAAAACATTGTAAATCAATGTAAACATTGTAACATTGTAAACATTGTAAATCAGTCTACCTTCCAGAACTGTGAAACAATCAATTTCTTTTCCATAAGCCACCCAGTTTGTGGTACTTTGTTACCGCAGCCCTAGCAAAATACAGGGATATCCACATACCCCATGCTCAGCCCTCAAATCCTCCCCGTCAAGCTCAGAAGCATCTATGCCTATTGCTCTAAGAGCTCCTAAATGCTCTTTGGCAATAAAGCTGGCCTGGCCCTCCATGTCTCATTCATTCATTCATTCATTCCTTTACATTTTCCAAGTACCAATTTTATGCCAGATATTATTCTGGTTGATGGGGTCACAAACATGCAATCACAAAAAACCTACCTCTGCCATCAAGGAGTTCATATATGAGGGAGAGAAGCATACTCAGAAATTCAGGCAGGCAGCTCACAGCACCCTTCACAAAGAGGGTGTCCAGGTGGAGGCTATAGAGAGGGAGGGTTTAGTAGCCAGACTGGCCTGCCTTCTTAGAAGGCTGGGATGTTAGGCAATGTTACATACCCAATTCAAACAGAGGCCCAGCCGGCAGAACAGGAGTGGGTCTAGAACCCAAATGAGAGCCAGTGATTCAGGAAGACGAGGCTGCTAAAAATCCTCCTACTTAAAGATTGTTCTAGAGGCCAAAGCAGGGCTGACCCTACAGTGGGGAGGCACACGGCATCACCATTACTGTGAGAACCAGACAGTGTGCAACTGAGCCCCCATCCCTTAACACCCCAGGCTGCTTGAAACCCTCACCTGCAGTGGGCACACAACACTATCCTCCTGTCTAAAGAAAGGCACAGATTTGGAAGAAACTTGGCAAAGGTATCTCAAATTGGTCAACCATCCTAAAAATTTACCATGTTACCAATAAACAGTTGCAAAGCCAAGAGGAACGTTTCTAAGCTTTCAGTTATAAAAAGCCAGCTTGATCGACCACGCTCGAAGGAAGACTGCATCATCTTTACATTTGATTTTTAAAGGCTCTCTATAAATATATTAGAAAATCATTGTCATGTGAAAAGGAAATCAAAGAATCCACAGCCCAAAACTTGTAGGGAAAAAAAGGAGGATAAAGAGTGGGCAGATAATTGATTTAAAAAATATATCATGTTCCCTTTCTAGATTGTGTGATGTCTGAACTATTTGGCAGCTTTTGTTTTTTTAATTAATAGACCTTTTTTTTTTCTTTTTTTTTTGGTTTTAGGTCCACAGAAAAATTGAACAGAAAGCACAGAGAGCTCCCCCTCACACACTCCCACCTCCAGTTTATCTGGCAGCTTTTTAAAATGCGTAATCTGTTGTGATTTCTCATCCTAAAGAAAAATCTACTCTGTGTCTAATTTTATGTCTGTTGTTTTATGTCCTTTTTCTTTAAGAGTGCCTTCACAGTCTCGCAAGCTTCAAGCCCCACAAAACCCAGACCCCTTCCTGTCCCTTCTTAAGTCTGTTTTATTCTCACTGCCATGCCACCAGGTGGACATATCAGAGCAAAACTGGGAACTGAGCTACGGGGAGGGTGAACAATGTGCCCTGGAGGCACAGAATGAGTCACTGGGGCCCAGAACTAGCACCCAGATTCTTCTAGACAGAGCCCTGCCATCAGTCCTTTCCTGCTGAGTGCCGAGGCCAGCTCACCTCTGCAGGCAGGTGGGCAACTTCACCTTCTCATCTGGGAACAGGGACCAAAATAGCAACAGGCTCGTGATCCCTTAGCCACACACCTGAAACTGAAGAATCGCAAAAAACTGAAAGTTTTTCCAAACTCAACAGCAGCAGAATCTGACTTGAATGGATCAGAGGTTATGGCTTATCCTCCTTGACCCAGGTTTGTGTGAATATTTATATGTTTTGCCGTCTGCTTTCAAATGCTGCCCCTGAACCCACAAGGGCTGTTATGTCATACACAAGACAAGCACTGTAGTTGCTTTTCTCAAGTCTGCAGAGCTCTGAATTCTAAAATACATCTGGCCCCAGGGGCTTTCAGAAGGGCTTCTAAACCTGAATCTACTTCATGGGGTGGTGGTAAGGATGGAAATTGGTAAAGCATAGAACAGGCTTGCAGAAGTACATGGCGCTCAGCAGATGTAGGTGGTAGTGGTAGTTGTAACCGTGACCGTCAGTACCATTATTGCCCTCGGAGCAGACAAGAAAGAAGGGAGAAGCCTCAGTTCAGTCTGAGTAATGTGTCCTCTTAAAACAGAGAGGTTTTAAAACTTGAGAGCTGAGCTTGACACCTGGACACTGACACCAACTCTACACCCGTTTGGAGTACACTCACTCCGGGCCCTCGGAGCTCCTTCACACATCTGGATTCTGATGAAGCCTGGTACCTGCAAGGGTAGCAGGAACCTGAGGTCCATTCCCAGGGCCCCACTGATTAACCAGGCTACCTCAAAGATCTCTGGGGCCCAACTCCCCTTCTCTAAAGGATGGGGGATCATAGCTAATCGTGGTCTGTGTTATAGGCTGAATTGTGTTCCCCCCACCAAAAAAATGCATATGTTGACATTATCTCAGAATATGACCCTATTGGGACATGAGATCTTTATGGAGGCCATCTTGTTAAAATGAGGGTTGAAATAAACCTAATATGACTGGTGTCCTTATAACAAGAGGAAATTTGGACACAAAGACATAATGTGAAGAGACACACGGAGGCCACCTACAGGCCAAGGAGAGAGACCTGGAACAGATCCCTCCCTCCCAGGTTCTGAAGGAAGCAATCCTGAAGACACCTTGGTTTGGACTTCTGGCCTCTAGAAGTGTGAGCAATGGGGGAAGGGCAAAGGACAAACATCAGAAAGAGCAGATAAAGTCTAAATCACAGAGAAAAGTAGAGTGAAGGACACACAGCAGACAGGGAACTCATACCGGATCCACAGTCAAGGGCTCTTCAGCCAAAGCCCTCTGCTGGGGTGTGCTCACAAAACACATTTGGAAAATACATCCCATATCAGGATCTCCAGGGCTGGCAGGAGAAGGCAAATACACTCAGGTGCATCTCTCTGAGTACATGGCACTGTGTTCCTTTTTGAGCATACTTCCACAGGTCTTAAAAACACCATGCCAAACACCCAAGTCCTAAACTCCTTGCTCACCAGGGAAAGGAAAGGTCAATTTATCACACACACACACACACACACACACACACACCCCTTTTTAGAGTAGATCTGACTTACTGGATCTTGAGGGATTGAAATGTCTTTGGTTGGTGGAGAGGTGGGCTTGCTCAGAAGCAGCAAAGGGTCTACAAGGCCAGGATCTGTAAAACCCTTAAGCCAGGTCATCTTTGACTTCACAAGAGCTGTCTGGAATGAACTAGAAGAGCATCTCCATCCAAGGTCCCCTAAAAGAACTCATTCTCTACAATGTCCCCACTGGTGATCAATGCAAACTCTTGGTGCTCAGGGCCGCAACTGATTAGTTCAGAGGTAATGCATAGAATAACTAAGTCCTCTCAGAAGAGGAAATTGCCTTTTTTTAAAAAGATGACACCTTTGCCTCCCAAGAGCCCCACCTGCGTCTGGAGCTCCCTCTTCCCAGGCACCAAGATTCAGCCTATTTGTCAGCAACTGAAGCATATGTCTGAACTTCTAAGAATGCCCCCCTACCTTTCTCTGTGACAGGGACAGAGAGTGAGATATTAGATACCATTATCTAGATTTATTTATGTAAAATGCCTGGAAAATCATCACCCACCCTGGGCCAATCAATAAAGCCTGCCAGCAAAGTAGAATATACTAATTTGCAGCCCCGGACCAGTTCAGCGCTGCTTTCAGGTTTGCCTGCCTGAGCTCCACTTCCCAGCCTGGAAACGCCAGACCCTCCAGTGAGCACGCAAAGCTTGCTTTTCCATTAAGCAAAGATCAAAGAACAAAGATGAAAAATGGCAAGAAGTTCCCAGGGAACATACCCATGTCAGCACTCCGAGCTCCAGGCGTGTTGGCAGGGCCTGTAATCCTGCTCAAGGTGCTCAGAGCCACCTGGGCCCCCAAGGCCCAGCTCACCGATGTGCTTCCTGGGCCGTGTAATAGGCTCTGCGATTCAAGCGTCCCTGCATGCATCTTCAGGGGCCCTCTGGACGCCCGCCAGGCCATTTAGTCTCTGTTCTTGATTTCAAAGGTGGCTCCAGATCGCCTATCCCAGCAAAGATGGACAGGGAATGTCAGCAACTGCCCACTCACATACTTTCCCACCAGCTGAGAGAGTTCCTTCCCCTCACCCTGCAGGGTGCATGGTGACAGATTCCCAAAGAGCACATCGCCTGAGCACCAAGTTGGATGAGAGCTGGGCTGGCCCTCTTATGTTCTTTACCTGAGACCACATTTGCTCAGGAAGACATTTCCCACAGCCAAGTGTCTGCTTGGCTGAGGGAAGATACCATGACAGGGCAGGTGCCCATCTGGTAGAGGCAAACAGCCTGCCCGGCACGGGCCTGGTGGGGTAAGGCGTTGGTGACAATTAGCTGCTTACAGCTGGGACACCAAAAGATTCAGCTGTTCCTCCATGTAAACTTGGATGGTCCCCTGAGAAGCAGAAGGCACAGAACAACACCACCAGAGCCAACAAATAGTTGCTGGATGAATGAAAGACCCTTTAGTGTGAGTAGGCCGGGACTCCATGCTTCCCTGCTAACTATTCAAGTGTAGGACACGCTGCCCCATTTCACGCAAAATTTAGCAGAATACATCAGGAAAGCGGGTCCTACGACACAAAGCTCCTGTTGCAGTAGTGGAAGGTTTAACGTGGTCACTGAGGTTTAGTTTACCTTAACTCCCCTCTGAGCGCTGCAGAGCAACCCCTCCTACTGCAGGTCAACCCCCTCTCCCTGCCTCGAACACTGAACCACCCCACCTTGTGCACATCTTAGAACAGGTGTGCAGGCTCTGTGCCCGCTCAGAACTACATTTCCCAGAATTCCTTTTTCTTGTGTGTTTCCTGTTAGCATGGGCTCCAAGAAAGAGTCTCTAGGGAGAGTTGCAAGACAGAAGGGAAGCGGCAGCTATTTTGTAGCACAGAGGTTGTTGCTGATCAGCTGACTCACCTCTTTGATGTGAAGCAGCAGCTGGTCTTGTCATTGCTCTCTTCTCCCCCTGAATTTTCCTTCCCTGTCTCTGACTCCTGGGCCAGGGATGTGTTTGTCCAGCTCCATGAGGAAGGGCTCTGGCTCCTGCAGGATATCCTTATCACCAAGGTCAGAGGCAGTAAGTACAGATGTGGAATTCAGTTCATCCTTAGGGGATTCTAGCTTATGCACATGGGGTTCCAGCCTGCTTGTGATCTCCCCTTCCTGACCACTTGCCTGGGGCCTTCAAGTTCTAGCACTGGACTGAGACAGTCTTGCTGAGATGGCCTATCCAGTGTCTTTAATCACATAAGCCAAGTCCCTGTAGAACATGAATTATCTATTCTGATTCTTGAGATGAACCCCATCCAATACAACAAGTAAGGGACTTTAGAGGCAAAATCCCTTTTAAAAAAGGGATAGGTGGAGAGGCTCACGCAAGATATAAAAATCAGCCAGCACAGATTATGGCATATAGTCAAAACTCAGTAAATATCAGCCAATTTTAAATGGACAGGGTTTTTGTGAAGATGAAAGAATTAATGTTTGTGAAAATGTTTTGAGAACTATGAAATACTATTCAAATGCCAGGTTTTTTTTTTCTTTGCTACTTTAGAACTATTTTTCTTTATTGCAGTATAATTGCTTTACAATGGTGTGTTAGTTTCTGCTTTATAACAAAGTGAATCAGCTATACATATACATATATTCCCATATCCCCTCCTTCTTGTGTCTCCCTCCCACCCTCCCTATCCCACCTCTCTAAGTGGTCACAAAGCACCGAGATGATCTCCCTGTGCTATGGCTGCTTCCTACTAACTATCTATTTTACATTTGATAGTGTATATAGGTCCATGCCACTCTCTCACTTCATCCCAGCCTACCCTTCCCCCTCCCCGTGTCCTCAAGTCCATTCTCTACGTCTGCGTCTTTATTCCTGTCCTGCCCCTAGGTTCTTCAGAACCTTTTTTTTTTTTTTTAGGTTCCAGATATATGTGTTAGCATATGGTATTTGTTTTTCTCTTTCTGACTTACTTCACTCTGTATCGGGTTTTCATTATTTCTACACTTAGTGATGTTACTTATATTATCAGTAATATGGACAAAATCTCTTAATGTATCTGAGGAGACAAGTTCTAATTCTTTCAGATTAGTAACATGTCATTTGGAAAACGTATTTCTGTACCAAATGCCACCTTCTGTGAACTCCACCTGTGTGCTCTGTTCTGCTTGTGCTGAGGCTCACACATGCTCCCAGACCAATCTCAGCATGGGCAGGGTATGCACGGCTGCCTCCTGTCTACTTCTCCTTCCCCCAGTGGGACATGAAATGAAGCCCTGTTTCCCGAACTGGCATCCAGTGGCCAGATCCCACTGTTGGGCTCCTACTCTATGAACCAAATAGTCTTGTTTCCAAACACACTTGATAGCTAGTGTCCTCGGAGAGCTGTGGAACCAGTCACACTCTTTCTTCTCTCCAACACGGGATAAACCCACCATCTCCAACCCAGTCCCTTCTGTTTCATTTTTTGCCTGCTATTCTACTTCCAACAAATACTCCTAATTGGGCTGGGGTCCTGGGGACATCCTCCCCAACCCACAAGACCTGACATTTTGTTGTCTTCTTACGGTGACTCTCCTGGAATGACTGCTATTTCCCACTAGGCTCTAGAGGATTCCACTGCTGTCTTTGCAGCCACAGGGTGGCATGACCTGGCACAGTCCACTTCTAGAATTAGGAATGAGACCACTCTGCCCCTTGGGGATTGTGACTGGTCCATTCAGGTGCCCTGTCCCAACGCAGCCCAAGAGGCCAGGTTAGTCCTTTCTAGTTAACTCTCCCTCCACTCGGCCGCAACTAGCAGAGAGAGCCATAATGCCTTAGATCCCAAGTTTACCTTTGTTACCTTAGTTTTAGTCTCCCAACGTAGAAAGACACCGGAGGTAGCCCCAAGGAGGTGTCTGTGCTTCAGGAAAAACATTCAGTGATTGATCCTGATTCAAACCAACCAACATATTTATGGACAAATATGTCCAACCAAAGGACATATTTAAGACAATCAGGGAAAAGTTAATATGGGTATTAGATGGTATGAAGGGAACCATTGTTAATTGTTTTGGGTGTGATAATTGCAAGGCAGTTTTTTAAAAGTCCTTAACAGTTAGAGATTTATGTTGAACTACTTACAGGTGAAATGATATGGGATTTGTTTTAAAATAATGCAGAACAAAAAAATGGGGGAAAGAGATTAAAACAAGATGGGCAAAATGGTGATAATTGTTAGATCTGGGTAAGGGTCTATGGGGTTCAAAAAACTGTTCCCTCTATAGCAGAGATTAATAGAACATTGTAAATCAACGATACTTCAACTTAAGAAAAATGTTTTAACTATTCTCTCTATATTTTGTACTGATCGAAGTTTACCATGTTAAATTTTTTGTTGTTGTTGTTGAAAACATACAGAGACTTTCTACCTACAGCTGAGTTTCTACCCTATCAGTGCTCGTGAGGACCCCCAACTCCAATCAGGAAATAAGAATCCAAAATGGACAGAGAAAACCTGGGTTTTCTCCCAGAAGAAATGGCACCAGGAGTGAATGAACACAGAATCCTGGAGTTCTCTTTTAAGCTTACTCTCCCTGGATTCTAAAAGCTGCAATTTATTGACCAACTTTTAGCGGCTACGTCCAAGACTATCAGACTCTTAAGTGGAAGTAAAGGCTAGAAATAAGAATGCACAAAGCAGTTCAGATTTTTTTAAACGAATTTACTTTTAGTATGTCTTGAAATATATGTGTAATATCATAAATGTATTTACAATAAAGAGTAATTACTGTTTGAGGAAGCAATGAAACATGCTATCAAGTTCAAATTGCCCTCAAATGTTAATAAACATATAGGCAACAAAAGCTACTATCCATATTAGATTTGACCATTAATATGAAATAGAATCCCAACCTGCACTGTCAAACAGAACATTTTTCACTCTTTCAGATTATATTGTTACCCAATAAAAATACTAGTACATTTTGATTCCTAATGGAGTTTTCAAGGGGTTCTAAGCCAGAGTTAGGATTTCCAAAATCATCCTGAAAAATTTCACCTCGTCTTTCTTAATAGATATCTAGCTTCCACTTTCTTACACAGTGTTGGAAACTCACCCTGCACAGTGGATGGTATATGTGTGTGGAAATCCTCATCTCTTTTCCTGTGAGATGACAATCCAGTTACGATACCATCAGCCCCTCTTGCCCAATGGTCAATGAGTCATTCAATCAGCAAATAGCTATTGAATTGCTATGATGTTTCAGGCACTTCCAGAGGCAGAGGCTTTAAGGAAATGGGCATATTCCGTGACACAGTAATGAAAGCTAACATTTGAAGCGTATTTTTGCCGCTCACAAAGTACAAAGAATAGAGCTCTCTTACTATCTGAGCGAGTCTCTGAATTGCAGTTTTCTCATTTGAAAAGGAAGGACAATATTATCACCCAGCTGAACAGTTTTGGGAGTGTTTAGGTTTTTGGGGTTTTGTTGGGCTTTTTTTTTCTTTTTTTGCTTTTATTCAAAAAATGAAATTGTTGAGCAACCACTTTGCGCCAGTGGCTATATTTCTATTGCTATCACAGACAGTTGCTGTAATGATCCTATGAACTGTGATAGTACCTAGCACCCAGCTTGGCTGAGCGCAAGTCATTCACTACCCATTCACTAATTTCATTGGATTCTTTCCCGAGACCCCCTCCTGGCCCACGTTCCCAGCCTGCCTCTTGGGCAGTTATTCAGTCTCCTTTCTGCCACTCCTCCTCAGGCTTCAAAGTCCAGTCCACCGTGGGAAGCATCCAATGTCAGCACAGCACCCTGATGGGCCGGGCTCCCACCAGCACTGCCACCGTGACCCAGACGGGGTGGTAGGCTGTGGAACTGGAGACAGGAGGAACCAGTCAGTTCCACTGTAGTGAATTAGACTAAACCTTTTAACTGCTTCTGATGCTGCTGAATTCTTGGGAACCACCTGAATAAGTAGTGCTTTGTGTTTTCTCATTCTTGGCAAGGCTGACCCACAAAGAGGGCTCCCTCGGAGCCTGCAAGGGGGATCGGGGTGGGGAGAGGCCCTGAATGGCTAGGCAGGCTTTCCCATTGGAAACCAGGAGTCCCACTCCCCAGCCATTAGTAACAGCAGTCCCCATTTTCCCTGTCACATTGTCTTAGTTCTCGCTTCTGACCAAGGAACCCCATTAATTTTCTGTGATGTACATTCCAAATGCCATCACCTCGGTTCTTTGAAATTCAAAGAGCTGGATTAGTGAACCACAAACTTCAAGCAAATTGGCTGTGTAATCCATCACATCTGACCGTAGCTTTGCCACTGCCTCGAATTCCAAAGAATGGCAGGAATTTCCCAGGCTGCTTTTGAAAATGAACACAGAAGCCTGAAACAGCAGCCTATGCTGCGTTCATCCTTTCTAGAACCGTTATGTGTCTTCTGTGTGCTGGAAATTAAATGGTCTCATTCTCCCCCTGGTATTTTATTGTTACAAATTTAACCTGTTCAAATGTTATATTAAATTCCAGTCTTTTCCAGAATAATCCACATTTAATTCCTCATTCCGCCAACTATTCAAAATATCCCTCTTGGCAGAAAAGCTGTGTGAATTGCAAACTCTTTTAGATTTTGTTGAAGTCTTAAGAACACTACTTACCCATGTATTCAACTGAGGCCCTTTTATTCCATTTCATTTCCCCAAACTCCTCTCATACAATGTCAGGGTCACAAAAACCAGGAGCAGTGACTGGCCACGGTCATTCACCTTTCCTTCAGTGGTGAAAATGGCATTAAAGTCTGCAAATGAAAAAATATATATCAAATTAATTACTGTCTTTTCCTCCAAAGCAAAAGATAATCTAACACCATTCTTTTGGACATAATGCCATTTATGTCACATAAGGGGGTTTTTGTGTGCTCAAAAATGATGGTGTTTAATACGTGTGAATCAAAACCCAAATTAGCTAATTAACTGATGTGTCTGAGAATGAAATGAAGAATCCGTATGCTGTGAAAATTGTCAAAAGCACAGAAGAAATGTCATGGCAGGTGAAACTAGTTCAGAATTTCTCTGCCGGTGAAACAAAAGATGCTTTTTTTTTTAAAGCACCATAGCATAAAACTTTGGTTAGCTGGGATGGTCAGGAAATGAATTATTGCTGGATTGTTAAGTTGTCCAGAGAGCTGAAGGCAAGGTTTTTTGTTTTGTTTTGTTTTTTGTCCACACCACGCGGCATGTGGGATCTTAGTTCCCCCACCAGGGATCGAACCCGCACCCTCTGCATTGGAAGGGCGGAGTCTTAACCACTGGACCACCAGGGAAGTCCCTGAAGGTAAGTTCTTTAAGTAACCAAGGTTTTTTGTTTCTCTTAATCATTTCCCTATTAACATGGCTTGCTCATTCAGAATCATCACTATGAACACCAAAAATTATTTACTGAAGGCCTAGGGACTATGAATTGGGAGGGTTTTGTCCCTTCATTAAGTTGCCCCAGATGGTGCTGGATGTGCCCGAGGATGACCTCAAAACTGAATTCTCTGTGTCCTGACTCTCAGGTTGGGCTCTAGAAGACTGAGTCCCAGACAGTTGACATGATGCTGGGGTGACGTCCAAGGTATCATTTCTGTTGATGAAGTATTTACCTCCCCCAGATTCCTGATCTTCAGTAAGAGTTGGTTAAGATGTACCTCATGTAGAATGTGTGCAAACTAAAAGCTCCCATCATGTTATTTTTTGCAAGAAAAAACCCCTGCAGAGATCGTTTCTTTAATAGTCACCATCATCTACAGGGTGTGATGGGGAATCCCAGTCCTAACTAATCCAATCTTGAGTTACAGAGGAGAAAAGACAAAATTAGATTCTCAAGTAGAGCTTACTGGCTCTGGCAGTCAAATGCCTCACTGAAAATTCTAGAAAACCACAGGAAAAGTCCAGGCTGACAGAGAAAACTGACAACATCAATATCACTGAAATGTTACCAGGTAACACTTCAAGATAAACTGATCCATGAATTTAACTACTGGTATAACATCTCTGTGTTTCTGATTTGTATAAATTTTTGGAGTGCCAAGTTCTAAACATTTACATTTGGACTTCCGTGTGTATAAATTTTCCAGAAACCTGAAGCTGTTTAAAGTGATTACAAACATTTTATTTTTCCCATTTTGTGGGGAGGTCAGTACATTTCAAAACACATCATGTGGTTTCTTGCCTGCTTAACCAAGAGAGACAGGGCCTCAATTTTTCTTCTCTCAGGGTCACGGGCATACCTATGCACACCTTGTACTTGATCACAGAGCAATGAGACAGTTTTCCTTGGGATTTTCTTCCCAGTTGGGTAACTTGAGGAATATTTCTGAATATGTTTTTTATCTGTGAAATACAGAACATAATAGTACCTACCTCAGAAGGTTAGTGTGGCAGTTAACATAGACAATGCAAGTAAACAGACAAGCATGATGTACCCACTAAAAGGAAGACGAACTTTCTTGGCCTCTATATCAATTTATCCTGGATTCTGTGCCTTCTCTAGTTCTTCTGTTTTCTCCTTGATCATGTAGCTGTCATCCAGCTCTTTTCATGTTTCTGGACTACCTGCTCTTTTTAATTTTCCATTTCATATTTACTGTGGGTTGCCAAAATAAAATGCAACTTCTTAGAACTGTGTGTAAAGCAAGAGAAAATAGGCCCTGAATTAGGGCCTCTCCTCTGCCCTAAAATCCTTCCTGAGAGACTTTATGACAGTTATGTCCGGTGGATACTGGATAGTAGTCTACTTCCCTTTCCCAGCAGCCATGTCCTGGGTGGCTGTGATTTCCACAAGTCTGACCCATCAGGTATGATAAAAGACCATGTCTCCATGTCATCTTCCCAAAACATTCCTCACATGATCAATCTTGCCCCAGAATTAGGACCTGGTATCAATGCATACTAATGAAACATAGAATTTTTTCAAAATGTTGTAGGCTAAAGAAAGTGCAAAATTTTACCTATGCGGTATTTTTTATATAAATTTATTTATTTTACTTATTTATTTTTGGCTGCGTTGGGTCTTCGTTACTACATGCAGGCTTTCTATAGTTGTGGAGAGCAGGGGCTACTCTTCATTGTGGTGCATGGGCTTCTCATTGTGGTGGCTTCTCTTGTTGTGGAGCACAGGCTCTAGGTGCATGGGCTTCAGTAGTTGTGGCATGCGAGCTCAGTAGTTGTGGCTCATGGGCTCTAGAGCACACAGGCTTAGTTGCTCCGCAGCATGTGGTATCTTCCCAGACCAGGGATTGGACGTGTGTCCCCTGCATTGGCAGGTGGATTCTTCACCAGTGCACCACCAGGGAAATCCACAGTATTTTTTGTTAAAGTACCTGAATCTAGTCAAGCCTCTAGACCTAACTCTTTTTCTTAGAAGGAGAAACTATTATAAATTGAAAGAGATATAAGAGCTGGACCAACGAAATGCAGTGTGAAGACATTGTTTGAAATCTAATTGGAATAATCGAACCAAAAGAATCGAAGCATTTTGGGACTTCCCTGGTGGCGCAGTGGTTGGGAGTCTGCCTGCCAATGCAGGGGACACGGGTTCGAGCCCTAGTCCGGGAAGATCCCACATTCCACGGAGCAACTAAGCCCGTGCACCACAACTACTGATCCCGCGTGCCACAACTACTGAAGCCCACGTGCCTAGAGCCTGTGCTCTGCAACAAGAGAAGCCACCGCAAAGAGAAACCCATGCACAGCAATGAAGACCCAACGCAGCCAAAAATAAATAAATAAAATAAATAAATTTATTAAAAAAAGAATCAGAGCATTTTGATACAATCATGGAGCATTAAACACGAAAGAGGTATTCTATGATATTAAGGAATGATTGTTATTTTTGTTGTGATGATGATATTGTGGTTATTTTTTTAAAATCTTTGTCTATTGAAGATACATACATATATATTCACAGGTAAGTGATAGGCTAATTGTTATTTTTGGAGAAGATGATATTCTAGTTTTATGTATATATATATATATATATATATATATATATATATATATATATATATATATTTGTCTTTTTCTATTGAAGATACATACAGATAAATTCACAGGTGAGTGTTACGATGCTTAGAATTTCCTATATAGCTCTCCAGCCAAAAAAGAATGTGTATGTGTGTGTGTGTGTTTGTGTTAAAGGGATAGAAAATGAAAATAACAGGATATTGATGTCTTGAAGCTGAGGAAGGATATGTAGGGATTTACTATACTCTTCTCTTAACCTTTTGTAAGTTTGAAATTTTTCCAGATGAGCCTTTAAATTTATAGGCTGATACATTTTTAGAATTTCATCTTAGCTCACACATTAAAGCATCATGCTCCCTGGGATGGAAGGCCAACCGAGCCTTCCGTCATCACTCATTTAGCACCTACTGTGCCCCCAGCCAGGCAGCTCTGAGACATCGAGCTCATTAGCAACCATTCCTAATGTAGCCTTTGACACTTGGATACATTTCTTTTTATCTAATCAATTTTGCAAAACCATGATCACCATGAGATTCTTATTTGAGGTTAGCACAATTTGAGAAACAATTCAATGAGTCATTTTTGACCTTGTATCAAATCGCAAGTATTTTTAATTAATATATAGACACATATAAAGGCAGCATCAATTGTTATTAACTAAGTTAATGAAAATTTATACAATGAAACAGCTCACCTCTCTCAGTCTTCTTTGGCTTCAGTTCCTTTGGTCTTTCCAATCTGTTAAGCACCGCTAAGGCTATTTTTGGAATCCCTCATTACTTCCAAATAAAGAGTCTCAGTTCTTTAATACTTTGAGTCTAGCAAAAACAGCATGTACCTGAGAATCAGGAAATAGAAACTCATGCCCAAGACTCTGCCAGCATGAAGTTTGTGACTTGAGAAAGTCACTTTTCTGTTCTGAGTCTTGGTTTCCGAATGTAGGAAGTAAGGCTAATTGTACCTGTCACACATTATAAGGATTATAGGATATTATACTGACCCCTATATTATGAGGATTATGCAAAGATATACAAGCCGTGAAACGTAATGTTTAATCACTTGAGAGGCAGGAACTGACACCTCAAGACACCTGAGACCTCAGTTCAAGCCTTCCTACTCTCACAGCAAAAATATCCATGCCCTGGGCCACCTTCATGTTCATTTGGATACTGGAGTTCTTGTGCCTCTGAGAACACCGTGAGGGATAAATACAGTGGCAGCATGTCCTAGAGGCATCTGGGGTGATGCATGGCTGGCCTTACACCCAGTTAACCCCAGAGATGGTTAAACAACATTCCCCCACCCTGTGCTTCACCTCGGCGACCCGTGATGGTGCCTCACTGCTGCACTGCAACTCAGTGAGGACATATCAGAATTCCGGGGGTGTCTTTGTATAAGCTCCCCTGATAGCACTTCTCTAAGACTTCCTTTGTTGTATAACGCCAGTACCGCTGATGAAAAATATCAAAGGAAATAAATCTGCCCCTCACATCCCGCACCAAGTCTATGACAGTAGTGCATTCAGGCAACAGACACAAGCATTCACCCCAAGACAATTTTCTATGGGCAAGGAAATCCAATGATCCAAATAAGAGGGAGTCAGGAAAGGAAATGAATGTCTTATCTAACAGGATCATGAAAACCTTGTAAGTGGCACCCAGGAGGACTGGAGGGGTGTTAAGGATGAAGAGAACATTGTATAAAGATGAATAGTGGCCGTCCCTGCAGTGTTGAGTTAAACCAGTGGCCAAGAGCCACCTCGGATAACTTCCCTGGAAACTCAGCCTCATGAGCTGAGCCCTAAAGGACATGGGTAGGCAGGTGGCCTCGGACCTTCCAGTGAAAGAGTCTAGAATAAGTGTCAGTGTCTCAGAGCCCACATCTGTTCGCAACACCAGCCTTGAGTCAGCCCTGGTGTGCCCACCCCCAGGCCACCCCCCTGTCCCAGCACGCCCAGGCCTTACACAGCCTCCCAGCACCCCCTTCCCCTGCCTGATGGGACGAGCCCACTGTGATCTGAGAACAATTCCTTCCACATACATGATACTGCATTTCGGTTCTTTCTAATAAACAGGAGCAGATCTCTACCCGGTCAGCCTGCCCCTTCCCATTCTCACTCTGAATTAGATTTAGAACCTTACAAAGTCGGAGGGGTCTCTAAGAGACCAGATCCCTTGTATCCCTTGGTTCTGTTCTGCTCAGACCCTGAGCAAAAGTCTCGCCATCCCCTCCTCAAACATGAATGATTCCATGTGCATTCTGGTTACTCTCCAAAGCTTTCTGTGTAGCTTCCCTCCCTGGATTTTCGGTACACAGAGAGCAGTGTTGAAAATACGCAGTCACAGCTGCGATCTGGGCATTTGGAGAGCTCTGGGTTCCACATAGCAAGGTGGGGCGATGGATGGGCCCCCAAACTAGAGCGCATCTGATGAGGTGGAATGAATGCACGGCACCCTCCAACCTCCGGAGTGGAGTGGAACTGTGCAGTCGGAGAACCAGATAGGAGTCGGAGGCAGCTCCAGTTCTGATGAGCCTGGGGTCAACTTCCGCCTGGACACCCAAATGAAGGGCACATGGAAGAGAAAATCTCCATGGGGAGATTTTGATCGTTAGGCAGACAGCCAATGAGGAGGCTTCTCTGATGCAAAGAAAATGTGGAGCTCAGGCTGCTGCTGCAGAATGTAGGTCCAGAACCTCCCCTCCCATTCCTGACACATGAACCCTCACCTTGCCCACCCCCTCCCTTTAGGGTAAGAACCTCAGCTGGCAGAGTTAAAAACAGACCGAGCCACTCCTGTTGCAGCCTCTTCCCTGTCCGTCCTACACACTGGGAGGGGGTAGAGGATGCTTTCTTCCAGTATCAGTCCCCAAATAGATACCCTCTATACAAACATTAGTTCGAATTTGTTTATCATAGCAAGTATGATAAATAAAACTTTTCCACCTTACGTGTGATGTTGAGGTTTTTCTCCAAATTAAAACCCACGGGGACAGATCTCCCCACAATGTGCTGAGGGCAGTGAAAGTGCCCATCATACCCTCATGTGGCCATGACAAACGATGGACAGCAAATAAACTCACAGACAACACTGCAAAATCACCTCTCCCCAGCTTCTCTGAGGGCAGCATCTCCATTCCTGAGCGTCTGGATGGCTACTCCCAAACTCATCATGAGCTGGAAGGATGAAAACATCTCCTGGCCCCAAGGGAGAGAGCCTGGGGTAACTCTGACATTTCAGGCAGCCAATTCAAGAGTCACCAAATCCCAAATCTCAGGGCTCCTCAGGTGTCAGAGGATGTCTATCAAGATAAAGTATCTGCAGAGTAGCGGGCAAAGAGGTAAAGCCTGGGAAGAACAATTTCACCACGATTTTAGTTATGGCTGGGAGAATGCCATAGCATCATCTAATTGGTGTTAACATTTCATTGCTCCAAAAATATTATTGGGCGAGCATTTTGTCTGGTTTCCTTAAGAAGACAAAAGAAATAGAAGCAGGGTTCCCCACTGAAGATGTCTGCATTTGGCTGGCCAGGAAAAAAGACCCAGGGTTAGGTAAAAACCTAAGGTCCAACAGCGTAGTAATCCCTGTAAGGTCAGTGGCAGGTCTGTGAAGCAGACTAGAAAAAGATGCATAAAGAGAAAGCTTGAGCTTATTCAGAGCTAACACTTATTTAGCTTTTACTATGTGCCATGCCATATGGTAAATTCCTCACCAGGCTTTGAGAAAGATACTATTATTATCTCCCTTTTACAAAGGAGTAAAAGACACTTAGAAACATTGTCACCAAGGGTCAGCTAGGCCACGAAGAAATTAGGCATCACCCAGACCTCTCTGATTCAAAACCCTGTTTCTCTAACCACCATATTTTATTACTCAGTCTCCCATAATGTTACCATCCTCCAAGAGGCCAAAGGGGAGAGCGAAAGGGCTAAAATGGAGTTGAAGGTAGAAGAGGGGAAGAGGTTTGCACAAAGAGATGGTGTCCTGTCCTAGTTTGAAAGCAAGCATTTCCTTTCTAACTACAAAGACCTTCATTTTTTTCCCTGTGCTCATCTACGTTTCCAAAATTTCTCTGATGAGCACATAAAGGTGTCTAAAACATTGCAGGCTATATTGTATTAAAATTGTCAGTGGGGCAGATTTGGAGAGTTTTTAAGCAGAGGAATCAAGGTTCGTAACATTCTGCTAATGGCATCACTTCATATCATGGAGGAGAACACTGGGGTCCCAGAACAGGAGACACCTTGCTCAGTGACACAGCAAGATGAAGGCAAAGGGGTGAGAAACCAGGGATGTACCTGGTGGGGGCTTTTTCCATGTCACCGTGTTTTGCTGAATTTTTCCAACAGGGAAGCATCAGGAAGCCAGAGACAGTTCAGGAAGATTAGCAGAGTGGCAGAGTGGAGGGTGGATTGGAATTGGGAGCGGCTGCCAGGAGAGAAACTACTGGAAGAAAGGGATGGCCAGACTCCAGACTTGGCCTCAAGTGGGAGGCTTAGGGACAAGGGACAGCGAAGAGAAAACGTCAGACCACAGTGAAGGAAGACATGACAGAACCCAGAAACCAGGTGTGTCTACAACATGAAAGAGTGACAAGGGTGAGAGATGTATGTTCTGGAATAGAAGGCAGTGGTGCAGTAGTTGACCCTCCTGACTGGTCTATGACCCAGATACATAAAATGTATCTAAAATGGTACATAAAATGGTACCATCACCCTGGGTAACAGTTTGGCAGTTTCTTATAAAATTGAATACGCACTTACCATACAGCCCATCAATTGAGCATTTATCCCAGAGAAATGAGAACTTACATGCTTACAAAAACCTGTATGCAAGTGTTCATAGCAGCTTTATTTGTAATAGTCAAAAACTGGAAAAAACTCAGATATCCTTCAACAGATGGATGATTAAACAAACTGTGGAACATCCATACCATAGAATACTACCAGAAATGAAAAAGGAACCAGCTGTTGCTACACACAATGACTTGAATGAGTAGCCAGGAAATTATGCTAAGTGAGAAAAGCCAATCCCGAAAGGTTACACACTGTATGGTTCCATTCATGTAACATTTTTTAAGTGGAAAAAAAAAAAAGAAATGGAGGACGTATTAGAGATTTCAAGGGATTAGAAAAGGGGAGAGGGAAGGGGTATCAGGAGTGTTGTGGGTTTGATTATAAAAGGGCAACGTGAGGGATCTTTGTGGTGTTGGGACTGCTGAGTAGCCTGATTGTGCTGCTGGATACACGAACACACACAGATGATAAAATTGTATAGAGCACGCACACATGCACACGAACAGACACACACATACACACACACACACACATACACACACAGAGTACAAGTAAAACTCAGGAAACCTGAATAAGACCGTGGATTACATCCATGACAATATTTTGGTTCTGGTATTATACTATAATTTTGAAAATGTTACCTGGGGTGAATTGGCCAAAGTGCACAGAGAACCTCTCTGGACTATCTCTTACAACTGCATATGAATGTACAATCACCTCAACAGAAATTTCAATTTAAAGGGTTTCCAAAAAGTTACTGACCCTTTCACTCTTCTGCCTGTTAAAAAGATCTGATTTCATATGATTTTACAGAACAGATAATTTCCCATGCTATTTAAAGTGTCTCAGCAAATCTGAACAGATTGAAAACCACCCAATTCATTTCACTCAAATAATGTCAACTCTAAAACCACACATGGAACCCTAATGTATAAAAAAGATTTTAAAAATGAAGCATCTCTGGTTGAGGAAGTGAGGAGAGCTTGTACTCACCTACTTGCTTTACCCTCTTCCCTCCACCCTAATTCCTATGCCTCACCCTCAAATACATTTGGGGCCTCCGTGGAAACTAAGGGCCATACAACTCACTGTTTGAAAATCACTACTATTGTAATGCCCTAATTATTGAGAATCATAGCTGTGAAAATTCCAAACAAAACACTAACAAACTGAATTCAATTTAAAACAATTCTCTGCTATTACAATGAAGTAGGGTTTATCTCAGAGGGTGAAAATGGCATAAAAATAGAAAATATATTAATATGATATGGCATACCAGTAGATCCAAAAAGAATTCCACATGCTAAGTTAAGAGATACTAAAAAATTTTAGTAAACTTAATGCTTATTGCTGATTTTTTAAAATTTTTATTTATTTATTTATTTATGTAATTGAGGTATAGTTGATTTACAATATTGTGTTAGTTTCAGGTGTACAGCAAAGTGATGCAGTATATATACTTTCAGTATATATATATTTATATATGTATATACACATATACTACATATACATATATACATGTATATATATGTATACTTGTTCAGATACTTCTATAGGATATTACCAGATATTGAACATAGTTCCCAGTGTTATACAATAAATCCTTATTTCTGATTTTTAAAAATTGCTAATAGAAGAAAATTTCCTTAACCCGACAGACGATCAGGTAAGGAACTATTTCTGGCTCTTAATGACATGAACTTCGGCTTGGGAAGCATCATCTTTTGGAGTGTCTGGTAAGGACTTGTATGGATAGGACTGCAGGTGGGGGACCAATCACAGGGCGAGGATTCACAGTAGTGCTTGCCGGGGAAAGGTAGTTCACTGGAGCGGTACCTGACGTTGGCTTGAGCCATGAAGGTAGAAGAGATATTGAAAGTGACTGCAAGGTCAGAGGGTGAATTGAGGAGCAATTTCAGACTCAGAAATGGAGCAGAGGAGGAAGAGGAGGTTTGGTGGGTAGGGAAGAAAATTCCTGTTTTTGTCCATACTTCCACAACTCCACAGGTGATGTGAAGTGTGGAGAAATACTACTTCCTCAAAGAACACCCATTGCTTTAGACTCAAGGTCTTCTAATCCCCCAGGGAAATTTTCTTAATCATGAGCAAAACTTGGATTAATCACATGTCCTCTAATAAATGCTAGAGTTTGAGAATATGGATTCTAAATTCCAAGTGGCTGCTGGAGAAATCTCAGATACAAAGTGCGGTCTTGCATCCCTGAAAAACAACTCTACTACACGAGGCTGCACAATCAGAACAGTGAGAAAGTTAGGACAATAATTACTAGTATCACAATTACCATTATCATCCTGTGCCCGTGAACTAACAATAAGGAGAGAATATACCGCTTTTGCTGAAAAGCAAAAGTCAAAAGATAGGGAGGAAAAGGGAGAGAAACACACTTTTTCTTCAATCATGGAGGAAATTGGGAGCTAAGTATGCCGGGAACAATTTAGGGGTAAAGGGAAGGGTTCCAGTAGCACAGATGACAATGGGCTAAGGGCACTGAGGAGACCCACTTGTCCCCAAATTTGCCCCTATTAATCTTGGTTCCCAAATCTTCCTAAATCAATTGTAATACTTTGGGCAAGGGTGGCATAATAACATTTGTGAGCCTTAGAAAAATCAAGTTTCTATGGGGCACAAGAAATGACAGAGAAAATTTCCCTTACTTGGATTTTGTCTAGGCTCCAGTGGCAGATTTAGAGTGGGATTGGATTAGTGGAGGAAACAGGAGTAGGAGTTGGGGATGGAAGTGGCTCTGGGGAATCGTGACTCATTCTCGGATATTGGAAAAGGAGAGGATAAAAGAATGACAGAAGAGATCCTCAAAGAACCTAAAAAAATCTACTTTCAAAGTAGTTTATTTTCTGTGATCTCATTTAATCTTCAACTTGTGAAGTTCCCTGCAAGTCCACCTTGGAAATCCTGGAGGGCCATAGTATAAGACTTCAGAAGGCCACAGAGCACTCCTCTAATTTTAGAGACAACACCTCCCCGCAAAGCACATTAAAATCTATCCATGAGCCAAACAAAATGTAATTCATATAAAGCCCAGAAAGGGCTGAGGGGGGTTGAAATTGACTAGCTGCCTAGGTTCCATCTTATAGACATTTAAACACATATTCATATTGATGTTTGAGTTGCCTTTTTCTATTGTAGAGCTCATGCATTTCCCCTGGTTTCTAACATGTCAGTAGGTCCTTTAAAGCTCATCAACCTTAGTTAAGGAGACCAAAGTGCCTTGTGGATAAAATGACCAGGAGCTCTAATGTGCCAGCACAGGCTCCTGAATTCCCAGAGAATGTCCTGGCAGAATGCGACAAAAATGTGGGACCAATGGTGGCAACACCAAACTTAGAAGACTTATCTTAGGCAAACAAAGAAAACGGGGCTGTTGGCAAAATGAGTGGAGGGTGAGAGGCAAGGGATTTGGGGGGTAAAGTGGGTGATGGTACTCAGATAGCTTGCAACCAACCCCAGGGAAACTTCCCCCAAATTCCTCAAAAAAATAGACGGTTTTCTTTTGCTGTGGGTGAGAAAAGCTCTTCTCCATTTTGACGGACACAGCTGTAGAGCAGATTCTCCCAACACCAGTCTGATTGGAAAGAAAGGAGGGTCAGAAGCTCCACCACTCCATTTGTAAAGTTTCTCACCTCTTCTTTCAGATTCTGGCCTCCAGGTGCACTTCCAGAGTCCAATCCCACCCAGGGAGCATCTTTGGCTTTTCCCAGGAGGCCTTCAGCATGGTAAAGCTACAGATTTAGCTACAGCTACTAACTTTGGGTTCTGTTTGTTCTTCTTTCTCTAGTTGCTTTAGGTGTAAGGTTAGATTGTTTATTTGAGATTTTTCTTGATTCTTGAGGTAGGCTTGTATTGCTATAAACCTCCCTCTTAGAACTGCTTTTGCGGCATCCCATAGGTTTTGGATTGTTGTGTTTTCATTGTCATTTTTCTCTAGATATTTTTTGATTTCCTCTTTGATTTCTTCAGTGATCTCTTGGTTATTTAGGAACGTATTGTTTAGCCTCCATGTGTTTGTGTTTTTACGTTTTTTTCCCCTGTAATTGATTTCTAATCTCATAGCGTTGTGTTCAGAAAAGATGCTTGATATGATTTCAATTTTCTTAATTTACTGAGGCTTGATTTGTGACCCAAGATGTGATCTATCCTGGAGAATGTCCCATGTGCACTTGAGAAGAAAGTGTAATCTGCTGTTTTCAGATGGAATGTCCTATAAATATCAATTAAATCTCTCTGGTCTATTATGTTATTTAAAGCTTGTGTTTCCTTATTAATATTCTTTCTGGGTGACCTGTCCATTGGTGTAAGTGAGGTGTTAACCTCCCCCACTATTATTGTGTTACTGTCGATTCCTCTTTTATAGCTGTTAGCGTTTGCCTTATGTATTGAGGTGCTCCTATGTTGGATGCATACATATTTATAATTGTTATATCTTCTTCTTGGGTTGATCCCTTGATCATTATGTAGTGTCCTTCCTTGTCTCTTGTAATATTGTTTATTTTAAAGTCTAATTTATCTGATATGAGTACTGCTACTCCAGCTTTCCTTTGATTTCCATTTGCATGGAATATCTTTCTCCATCCCCTCACTTTCAGTCTGTATGTGTCCCTAGGTCTGAAGTGGGTCTCTTCTAGATGCCATATATATGGGTCTTGTTTTTGTATCCATTCAGTGAGCCTGTGTCTTTTGGTTGGAGCATTTAATCCATTCACATTTAAGGTAATTATCGATATGTATGTTCCTATTACCATTTTCTTAATGTTATGGGTTTGTTTTTGTAGGTCCTTTTCTTCTCTTGTGTTTCCCACTTAGAGAAGTTCCTTTAGCATTTGTTGTAGAGCTGGTTTGGTGGTGCTGAATTCTCTTAGCTTTTGCTTCTCTTTAAAGCTTTTGATTTCTCCATTGAATCTGAAGGAGATCCTTGCTGGGTAGAGTAATCTTGATTGTAGGTTCTTCCCTTTCATCACTGTAAATATGTCATGCCCCTCTGTTCTGGCTTGTAGAGTTTCTGCTGAGAAATCAGCTGTTAACCTTATGGGAGTTCCCTTGTATGTTATTTGTCATTTTTCCCTTGCTGCTTTCAGTAATTTTTCTTTGTGTTTAATTTTTGCCAATTTGATTACTATGTGTCTTGGCGTGTTTCTCTTTGGGTTTATCGTTTCTGGGACTCTCTGCACGTCCCAGACTTGGGTGGCTATTTCCTTTCCCATGTTAGGGAAGTTTTCGACTATAATCTCTTCAAATATTTTTTCGAGTCCTTTCTCTCTCTCTTCTCCTTCTGGTACCCCTAGAAGGCAAATGTTGTTGTCTTTAATGTTGTCCCAGATGTATCATAGGCTGTCCTCATTTCTTTTCATTCTTTTTTCTTTATTCTGCTCCACGGCAGTGAATTCCGCCAATCGGTCTTCCAGGTCACTTATCTGGTCTTCTGCCTCAGTTATTCTGCTATTGATTCCTTCTAGTGTATTTTTCATTTCAGTTATTATATTGTTCACCTCTCTTTCTTCTTTAATTCTTCTAGATCTTTGTCAACCATTTCTTGCATCTTCTCGATCTTTGCCTCCATTCTTTTTCCAAGGTCCTGGATCATCTTCACTATCATGATTCTGAATTCTTTTTCTGGAAGGTTGCCTATCTCCATTTCATTTAGTTGTTTTTCTGGGCTTTTATCTTTTCCCTTCATCTGGTACATAGCCCTCTGCCTTTTCATCTTGTCTATCTTTCTGTGAATGTGGTTTTTCACAAGAAATGTTTAACAAAGATCTAGAAGAACTAAAGAACAAAAATACAGAGATGAACAACACAATAACTGAAATGAAATATACACTAGAAGGAATAAATAACAGAATAACTGAGGCAGAAGAACAAACAAGTGACCTGGAGAATAAAATAGTGGAAATAAGTACCGTAGCGCAGAATAAAGAAAAAAGAATGAAAAGAATTGAAGACAATCTCAGAGACCTCTGGGACAACTATAAATGCACCAACATTTGAATTATAGGAGTCCCAGAAGAAGAGAAAAAGAAAGGGTCTGAGAAAATATTGGAAGAGATTATACTTGAAAACTTCTCTAACATGGGAAAGGAAATAGTCCCAAGTCCAGGAAGCACAGAGAGTCCTATAGAGGATAAACCCTAGGAAAAACACATCAAGACACATGTTAATCAAACTAACAAAAATTAAATTCAAAGAAAAAATATTAAAAACAGCAAGGGAAAAACAAAAACGAGCATAAAAAGGAATCCCCATAAGGTTATCAGCTGATTTTTCAGTGGAAACTCTTCAAGTGAGAAGGGAGTGGCAGGATATACTTCAAGTGATGAGAGAGAAAAACCTACAAGCAAGATTACTCTACCCAGCAAGGATTTCATTCAGATTCGATGGAGAGGTCAAAAGCTTTTCAGACAAGCAAAAGCTAAGAGAATTCAGCACCAGCAAACCAGCTTTACAACAAATGCTAAAGATACTTCTCCAAGCAGGAAACCCAGAGAAGGAAAAGACCCACATAAAACAAACCCCAAACAAGAAAATGGTAATAGGAACATACATATTGATAACAACCTTGAATGTAAATGGATTAAATGACCCAATCAAAAGACACAGACTGGCTGAATGGATACAAAAACACGACCCATATATAAGCTGTCTACAAGAGACCCACTTCAGACCTAGGGACACATACAGACTGAAAGTGAGGGGATGGAAAAAGATATTCCATGTAAGTGGAAATCAAAAAAATATGGACTAGCAATACACGTATCAGGTAAAATAGACTTTAAAATAAAGACTGCTACAAGAGATAAGGAGGGACACTACATAATGATCAAAGGATCAATCCAAGAGGAAGATGTAAGAATTATAAATGTTTATGCACCCAACATAGGAGCACCTCAATACGTAAGGTAAATGATCACAACCATGAAAGGAGAAATCGACAATAATAATAACACAATAATAGTAGGGGACTTTAACACCCACTTACACCAATGGACAGATCATCCAAACAGAAAATAAATAAGGAAACACAAGCTTTAAATGACACACTAGACAAGATGCATCTAATTGATATTTATAGAACATTCCACCCAAAAGTGGCAGAATACACTTTCTTCTCAAGTGCACATGGAACAGTCTCTAGGATAGATCACATCTTGGGTCACAAATCAAGCCTCGGAAAATTCAAGACAAGTGACATCATATCAAACATCTTTTCTGACCACAATGTTATGAGATTGGAAATCAATTACAGGAAAAAACACTGTGAAAAACACAAATACATGGAGGCTAAACTGTGTGCTACTAAATAACCAAGATATCACTGAAGAAATCAAACAAGATATAAAAAAATACATAGAAACAAATGACAATGAAAACACAATGACCCAAGACCTATGGGACGCAACAAAAGCAGTTCTAAGAGGGAAGTTTATAGCAATTCAATCTCACCTCCAGAAACAAGAAAAATCTCAAATAAACAATCTAACCCTACACTTGAAACAACTAGGGAAAGAAGAACAAAGAAAACCCAAAGTCAGTAGAAGGAAAGAAATCACAAATCAGAGCAGAAGTAAATGAAGTAGAAATGAAGAAAACAATAGCAAAGATCAATAAAACTAAAAGGTGGTTCTTTGAGAAGATAAACAAAATTGGTAAGCCTTTAGTCAGACTTATCAAGAAAAGAAGGGAGAGGATGCAAATCCATAAAATTAGAAATGAAAAAGGAGAAATCACAACTGACACCTCAGAAATACTAATGATTATAAGAGACAGCTACAAACAACTATATACCAATAAAATGGACAACCACAAAGGAATGGACAAATTATTGGAAAGGTACAATTTTCCGAGACTGAACCAGGAAGAATTAGAAAATATAAACAGACCTATCACAAGTAATGAAATTGAAACTGTAATTTAAAATCTTCCAACAAACAAAAGTCCAGGACCAGATGGCTTCACAGGCAACTTCTATCAAACATTTAGAGAAAAGCTAACACCGATCCCTCTCAAACTCTTTCAAAAAATTGCAGAGGGAGAAACACTCCCAAGTTCATTCTACAAAGCCACCCATCACCCTGATACCAAAACCAGAAAAAGATATCACAGAAAAAGAAAATTATTCATATTTCCTCCCTTCTTACACAAAAGGTAACATACTCTAAACATTGCTCTGTACTTTGCTTTTCCCTCCCGTTAGCAATGTATCATAGAGATAAACTCATAGCAGTTTTTTTTAAACTAATTAATTAATTTATTTATTTTTGGCTGTGTTGGGTCTTCATCGTTGCGTGCGGGCTTTCTCTAGTTGCAGCGAGCAGGGGGCTGCTCTTCGTTGTGGTGTGTGGGCTTCTCATTGCAGTGGCTTCTCTTGTTGTGGAACATGGGCTATAGGCAGCTGGCTTCAGTAGTTGTGTCACACAGGCTCAGTAGTTGTGGCTCACAGACTCTAGAGCGCAGGCTCAGTAGTTGTGGCACACGGGCTTAGTAGCTTTGCGGCATGTGGCATCTTCCCGGACCAGGGCTCACACCCATGTCCCCTGCATTGGCAGGTGTATTCTTAACCACTGATCCACCAGGGAAGTCCCTCATAGCAGTTTATAGGCAGTTTCCTCATTTCTCTTTATGGTTGTAAAGCTCCCCATTGTTCTGATGTACCAGTGTTTCTTCAACCCATTCCTATGGATGATATGTGGGTCCAGTCTTTTGCTATTAACAATACAGTTGCAGTGAACATCCTTGTGCATGTGTCTTCTTCATATTGTTTGGATAGATTCATGGAAGTGGACTTGCTGGTCAGAGAACAAATGCATGTGTCATTTTGCTTGGTGTTGCTAACTTCCCCTTCCTAAGGATTATACCCTTTTGCATTTCCTAGGTGAGGCTTCTCGAGGAAGATGATCAAGAGAGCTGTTGTCCATTATCCTGGGCCCTTAAATACCAGAACACAGAGTTTTTTTCCCCCTGGAACATTCCATTTCTTTAAGAAGTTGTGTGATTGTTTGCATGGAGGGAATATGTATTGCTTCCAGGGGTCTGTGTTTCCACATAGGTGTGTGTGAGGCGGGGTGGTCAGTGGATAGTGGCAGTGAGTCCACTGGCTCTCTATGTAATTCTTCGATAATATTCTATTTCAGCCTAACATTTCCCTTGCACCAAGCATTTCTGAATCCCGAGCCTCTCTAAGTGTCTGCAAGACAGGCTGAGATCCTCTCAGAGTGTAATGCTGTCTAGGTTGCTCTTGGTTGGGACTTCTGCTCACCCACTAGTTACTCTGGTGTCTCAGTGGGCTCACCATCTTGCAGGACTTTGCTGAAATCTCTTGTCTCTTTGTGTGCCACCTCTTAATCTCTTTTCTATTGAGTGTTTGCATCTTCTAAATTAATTTAGTACCATCTTAATGGCTTGAGGATGGAAAGGAGATGCGATTGTGGTATTATTTCACCACTGTGATCCAGAAGTGCACCAAAAATGTGTAGAGGGTGATGCTGAAACATTTGCAGGTTATGAGGGATAGGGTTAGGAAAAGAGAGGATTTTCTAATAAGGGCTTCTCTGGACCATACATTAAGCTGTACTTTATGGTTTCTGAGAAACACAAGTGAAGGATTTGACTTATTTTGAAAATGCTTTTGGTTGCCAGATGGGTGTATCATTGGCTGGGCCACCCGGGTTCTCAACACATAAAGGATTAATGAACAACTGAGTTAATTCTGAAAACAGAGCAGATGGTATGCTTAAAATTTGGGACCTGCTGAAATGTTTGATGCAGCCATCCTGTCACCTGACATACATAGGAGGCTTGAATTTTATTATAAAGCAATAAAACGACCCCCCAAACAAAAAACCGCAAGGCATCTGCAGAATTCTGTTACACTTCTGACAATTTGCTTGGGCCCCTGCATAGGCCATACATTTTCTCAGATGACTTGCTTCTTCTAAGACTAAGATATGAAATGAACATTTGTCATTATGGACAATGCACGCCTCATTTGCACAGTCAATGATCTAACTACTGTCTATCCAGGCTCATAGTTGTGTCAGCTTCTGTGCTAGGTCCTGGGAACAAGACAGTCCTTGTTGTCAGGGAATTTACAGTCTGGTGGGGGAGGAACGGGAGACAGGCCACAAAGAGATAATTATAAAATGTTGTGATATATGCTATTATGGTGGAATGTACAGAGGAATCCAGGATTTCATTAACACAGTTAACAATGTACATTTTTATACATGCTCACCTTGACAGTGCATCCATTAAAACTGGAGAAGTACAGAGAAAATTGGCTAGGTTCCTGAGCACAGATGACTTGGAAACTCATGAGGCACATATATTTTTGGGAAGCAGCCTGTTGTGCTGGAAACTTGTCTCTACTTAGTCTCCAAAGGTCTGGGTTTGATCCCCATTTCTACCTTTAGTTTCTATTAAACAAGTCCCTTAACTGTCTCTGGGTGTCAGTTTCCCCATTTTTAAAAACAAGGAGAAAGGTTAAATGATGCCTGAGGCCCCTCCACGTTCAACATCCCGAGGGATGAATTCCAACTCTTCCCTGATGTGGACCCAAAAGCCTGGTGAGGACATCACTGATCGCATTGCAGAGCTGGGCTAGAGGTATCCAAATGACCAACCAGGGTCTTCGTTAGGTGTCAGTGTTAGATACACAAAGTACCTTTTTGGAGGATAAACTTGACAAGTTTAATGGCAGTGGGGTTATGTTGCTCTTCATTTCTGAAGCCAGAGTTGCAAGGCTGTCTGGACCATACACGCAGAGCAGAGAAAGTGCACACTCCCCAATATTCATTGGCCAGGACAGGTTACCAACTCCAGCTTAGGCTGGGGAATCAGTTGGTTGTTAAAACATCCTGATCACTCTAAATTTGTGGATGGAAGCTCAAAGAATGGTTGGGAACCTGGTACTGAATATGATTTAGTCACTTGAAAGATAAAATGTATATTTTGGTTTAAAAACCATTTTTGAAGATTGAGCATCTACCTTGCCCACATCCATGCTCAGGTTTACGGGAAACTTCAGAGGTGAACCCAGGTCTATCACATTTCAAATTATATGGTCTTAACCATGCCTTAGTAGTCTAGTTGGGGCAGGAATTGGATGATGCTCTCAGTGGAGACTTATTTATTATTTTAAATTGTAGTAAAATACATGTGACATGAAATTTTCCATTTTAATCACTTTTAAATGTACAGTTCAGTAGTGTTTAATGCATTCACACTGTTGTGCAAACTGTCTTCAAAACTCTTTTTATCTTGCAAAACTGAAACTCTGTATCCATTAAACAATAAATGCCCATTTCTCCCTTCCTCCCAGCCCCTGGCAACCACATTCTACATTCTGTCTCTGTGAATTTAACTACTCTGGTTACCTCCTGTAAGTGGCATCATACAGTATTTGTCTTTTTGTGACTGGCCCAGTTTCCACACTGCAACAGAGAAGAGAAAAATCTGCAGAGACAAAGGTTGAAGCAAGCACAGTTTTATTTGGCCACTTCTCGAGATCCCTTTTCCACGGGGCTGAATGCCATCAATTCCTCATTCCAGGCAGACAGCATGGGGTAAGGACCATCAAATTAGTTACTTTATAAGATGTGCCATTATTCCTTCCAGGAACACTGGGGTCCATCTTCTCTTTGACATTGCACATTGCCAAAGTTTTCCATTGGTCAGCCTAGATTTCTGGCTTTTTAAGATTCAGTGTTCTGTCTCCATTTTTACCCCATTGACAGATATGCATGAAAATACTAAAGGACAGATGAACATGGTCCAGAGAAGCCAGTATTTCTGGAATAATGATTTAAGGGTATCTGCAGTGGACACTTGATACTCTAGAAATTCTCCTTTATCCCTCTTTCCCATAGCTACTTTGGGAGCTGCCATCCTGGTGCAATGTCACTTTCCCTGTGGCCACAGTGGATTGGTCTAGATTTATCTCCCAAGTTAAGCTGGGCCAGTTTGAGTTCTTTCCCAGAGAATTTCATTGGAGAGGCAGAAAGGACTGACGCTCTCTCTCTTTTTTTTTTTTTTATGTGGACCATTTTTAAAGTCTTTATTGAACTTGTTACAGTATTGCTTCTGTTTTATGTTTTGGTTTTTTGGCGCTGAGGCATGTGGGATCGTAGCTCCCCAACCTACACCCCCGCCCACATTGGAAGGGAGATTGAACCCACACGCCCTGCGTTGGAAGGTGAAGTCTCAACCACTGGACCACCAGGGAAGCCCCTGACTCTCTTATTTGAGGCTTGATTGACAAGTGTCCAATCTGCAAGCTATTGGCAGCTTGGTGGATTAAGGGGTAGGGGGTTGATCTGTAGTGGCCAGAGGGAGAAGAGAAGCCAACATAAGCAAGAAGAGTAGAGGGTATATTTGTCTCCAAGGGCTGCTGTAACAAATTATTACAAACTGTGGAGCTTAAAACAATTGAAATTTATTTTTTCACAGTTGGAGGTTAGAAGTCCAAAACTGAGACGTTGACAGGGCCATACTTCATCCAAAGTTTCTAGAAGAGGATCCTTCTCTTCCTCTCTTCTAGCTTCTGTTGGCAATCCTTGGTGTGTCTTGGCTTGTAGACACATCACTCCAGTATTTCAATCTCTGTCTTCACATGGCATTCTCCACTGTGCGTCTTCACAACGTCTTCTTTCTGTGTCTGTTCTCCATGTCTTCTTATAAGGACACCAGTTATTGGATTAAGGCTCACCCTAACCCAGTGCGACCTCACCTTAATTTTAATTAATCACATCTCAAAGATCTTATTTCCAAATAAGATCACATTCTGAGGTTCCAGGTAGACATGAGCTTTTGGGGACACTACTCAACCCAGTACAGAGTGGGTGGCCTGAGGGCATCTGGAACCTTGATTCCAATGTGTTCACAAGATCAAAACCACACTCCACGCTTTGGGTGTTGTCAGACAGGCCCATATTCTGACAATAAATTCTCATTTGTGTTTAAACCTTGTTCAATTTGGGTGACTGTTACATGCAACCAAAAGAATTTTTAATATGCATAAAATAATACAGACCCCCATTGTTACAATTCTATCAGCTGCCACTATAAATAAAGTAATAAGATCTTTTTCTATGGGCCCCAGTAGGGGTGGGCGCCATATTAATCAACTTCAACAAGCACACATAGTGTATCACACAGATGCCTGCACGCCCAACCTCAGCTCAACCAGCGTAATAGGAGGGTCATAGGCAGGACAAACCCAGGGTGACACCGGGCTCCCGTTCTGCTTCTCTGTGAGTCTCTTGGCTTTGCACCTCTCCATGTGTCTGAACAACTCCTGGGCTGGAGTCCCTACGTGGTCACAGGGCGGCTGAAGCAGGTCCAGGCATCATATTCAGGTACAGAGTTCTGAGGCAGGAAGTGGCCATCTCTCCCTTAGGTCTCTTTATAAGGCCAAGGAGAACTGTCCCAGGAGTCCCCAGCAGGGACAAGTTTCCCACCCCTGGCCTGCCCCTCCCCCAAGTGACTTCCCCCACCCCAGTCCAGAGGCCCTTGACCCAGCCCTGCAAACCCCAGGAAAACTGGGCTGAGGCTCCCCCTGTAAGGACTGGGTCCAAAGGAGATTCTCTTCCTGCTGCTGGGACTCAATGGCTTCCCACAAATTGACATAACAAGGCCTGAGGTATCATTGTGGTGGCTCATTTAGAGCCTCATTTAGATGGAGACTGACCACAAAGAACAGACAGGTTTGGTGGACCTTTGCATGTAACAGCTGCTTACAACCTGACTTTATGGCGTTAAACCAACTGGCCTGATTGGAATCGTCCTTTCAGGCCCTTTTGCCCAGCTGAAAAGGCAGTGAATGGGGCTTCCCTGGTGGCGCAGTGGTTAAGAATCTGCCTGCCAATTCAGGAGATACGGGTTCGAGCCCTGGTCCGGTAGGATCCCACATGCCGCAGAGCAACTAAGCCCGTGCGCCACAACTGCTGAGCCTGTGCTCTAGAGCCTGTGAGCCACAACTACTGAGCCCGTGCGCCCTAGAGCCCATGCTCTGCAACAAGAGAAGCCACTGCAGTGAGAAGCCCGTGCACCAAAACAAAGAGTATCCCCCGCTCGCCACAACTAGAGAAAGCCCGCGCGCAGCAACGAAGACCCAACGCAGCCAAAAATAAAGAAATAAATAAATGAATTAATTTTTAAAAAAAGGCAGTGAATGAGATTTTTCTGCTGAGGGGCCTACATGGAGGGCATCTGAGAGGATCTGGCCAAGGAAAGCAGCTGTTGAGTCCTTCAGGAGGTTAAGGGGTGCATTGTCTGGGTCCTGGTCCATGGACTTACAGCCGGAAAGTGTGCCTCTTCTTTCATAGGTCTCCTAAAACCGTCTTTCACAAAGCCACTTCCAAAGTTATGCCACCATCAGGAAAGCTGACTGAGCTGTTTTTCATCCTTTATGCGACTGACATCAGAGGCACAGATCAGAACACTGGTGGGATGCTACATTCTGGCACTTCCTGCCAAACTTTGCCTATGACACATGGATGGGTGTTTAGGTGTGATCTAAAAAATCTGGTGGAAAGAGCCCTGCGGCCATACGGTATTTGGGGACCATAAGCTTGCCAGGTGTAGCTGATACTGCTCGCTGCCCACTCGACATGCATTTCTCGCCCACCCCCCTCCCCTCTGGATTCAGAACACGCATCTGTCCTCCTTCACTCAGCTTTGGGTTTCAAGGGGTGTTCATCTGAGCCCCAGCCCAAGGGGAAAATCCTGATAGGTCCAAGTCAATCATGGGTTTCCAAACCCTTTGTTGGTGATGTGTGTGGATATGGGCATATGGCATATTTTGGGCCAAAAAGACTTGAGAGAACATCTGCTGGGGACTCCTGGGCAGTTATAAAGATGTAAAGGAGAGATGACCCCTTCCTGCCTCACACTGCATCCTAGAGATTTCCTGCGCCTCCGGAAAAGAGAAAGAGACTTTTCTATTGATCTCATGGAATCATCCTAACTGCCAATGATATGACCGTCCCGCCCTCAACCCCACCCCACCAGTTTACATTTTTTTTTTGTGAATATCCATACAGATTTTTTTTTATTAGTTTCTGCTTTATAACAAAGTGAATCAGTCATACATATACATCTGTTCCCACATCCCTTCCCTCATGCATCTCCCTCCCTCCCACCCTCCCTATCCCACCCCTCCAGGCGGTCACAAAGCACCGAGCTGATCTCCCTGTGCTCTGCGGCTGCTTCCCACTATCTATCTACCTTACATTTGGTACATTTAAGGAGCCTGAGGTTCAGACAGGATGAGAGGTATACCCAGTTCACACTGCCACTGAATGAATTCAGAGCCCATGCGAGTCCTGAGGGAACGGGAAATGAGAGACAATCACGTGATGGAAGAGGAAGGTCAAGGGAGACCTGGATGGCTACTTGGGAGGGCAGGCTGAGTGGTCCCCGAAGGAGAGGATAGCCTGGGGGCACAAGAGTTAGCAGGAGGCATTGCACTGGGAAGACAGAGGGGCAAGGAGGTAAATGGCGCCCTCCGATGTTCGTTTCTGGGAAAACATGGCACCACCAAGGCTGAGCTCTCTCAGGAGAGCAGCAGAGCTAGCTGGCTGGGATGGCAGATGGCAGACAGGCGGGGGACGGTTCTCGGGAAGCAGCAAAGCGCTAGGGGATGCTGGGGAGTGGGCGGAGTCTGGGTTGCAGTTACCTGCGGATGGGGGATGCAGTACTGGGAGGGGGAGGGGAGTCATGGCTGGGAGGAAGCCAGGCATGGTCAGGAAGATAAAAGCGTGCATCAGATTTAAGGAGTGAGACAAGGACGGACTGGGAAAAGGAACAGTGAATTGGAGGCCCAGTTGAGGAAGAGTTGGGCCAACCAAGAGGTGAAGGCTGGTCACGGGGGGCGTGGAGGCTGCTTGAAATCCCCTCAGTACCCTGAGCAGCTGGGCCTGAGGATGCTGCATGAATCAGTGAGGACCTGGGCAGCTCACAGAGGAGGGTCCCCTTTGCATGTTTAATTTGAAGAGGTCTCATGATCTAGGGATCCAATTCTCCATTTTATAGCCAACTCTGGGGGTGTGGGGGTGGGCAATGGGGCAGGATCCCAGGGGCTCCCCCACGTGGAGATTCCACATATGTACAGACGTGAGCCTGTGCTGACCCCATCCCTTCCCCCACGTGGGAACTCTAGGGAAAGCTGGTGGGGTCTGTGGGCCTAAGAAGGTAGGCTTCCCTTATGATTGAAGCGAAACAAAGAACCTCTGGGCCAGATGGAAACTCAGTTCCTTTTCTGGCATGGCCAAGGGACACCTTTAATTGCAAATTTCAAGACCAGCCCTTGATGGAAATTGCAACGAGGCCAAGGCCGTATGGGAACATTTCTTGATGGAAATGAGCATCTGTTCTCTATAAGAAATGCAAATGATGTTTAATTGTGCCTTCAGAGGGATGTGTTCCGCCCCCAGCACGCTGCCCACAGGCAGGGTAATCTGGCTACACTTCAAAGTCCTCAGCTCCTACCCACGAGACTGAGGCAGCACAAACCACACTGGACCAGGCAGCGCCCTCTGTTGATGGTCCATCCAAATACTCAGAGTACAGAAGGGGACCAGTGCCTGCTGGGTTCCTACTACGTTCCAGGTTCTGGGCAAGGCGTTATTGTTTCATTTAATGTGGGCAACCCCCCCTGTGGGATCTGCTGCTTTACAGACAAGGAATCCAAAACTCAGAAAATTTATGTAGTTTGCGTGATGTCATATACTATGTGCTGGGACAGAAGCACAGGAAGGACTGACGGTGTGCAAAGCCCCACAGTGTGCTCTAATATTTACTGAGTGCCTAGGTCATGTCTTTAGCAAACGTTCTCTTATTCTGTCTGTCTCTCTCCCTTCTCACTTTCCTGTGAATGGCTGAATAAAGGGGGTCTGCAGAGGCAAGCGGTATTCCTTCATAATGAACACCTCATTTCCTTCCCAAAACATTAGAGATGTCTTACACAAAGAGCACGTACAATAGGACAGGCAAAATGAAATAGAAAAGGGTTAAGACAAAGCAGCCATTCCCTGCAGGAAGATGAGGGATAAGAATTTCTGCATTATCATCACCATCATTAGATTTGATGGCACTGGAGTCAAGAATACTAACCTGTACTTAGCCTGTACTTCACAGGCTCCAAGGAGCTCATGGGACAGCTCAGCACAAGTCCGGGCTCCGGAGTGAGCTCATCTGTGAAATGGGATGATAGGTCCTATCTCAGGGGTTTGCTGCCAGAGTTAATGTGCTCATGTTTTTAGAAGAGCATCTGGCCCATGGTAAGTGCTTAATAAACACTAGCTGTTATTACTTTTCAAGATCTTACAGTTAGCCCTGCTCAGGGTTTGAAAACTCCCTGGAGGTCCTGGGGTGCGGTGTGGTTACTGCTCTTGCTTCTGCAACCAGAGACACCAGAGCTTTTATCTTTTACACACAGCAAGATAGGCTGCCTACAAGATATTTGAAAACTACCTTGGATTATAGGGGTCATATAACCTCTTTGAGCGCCCAGAAACAGTAGGGAATTTTTCTTACTTAGGCAGTGTTATGGGCTGAATTGTATCCCCCCCCCCAAATTCATATGTTGAAGCTTTAACCCCCAGCATCTCAGAATGTGACCGTATTTGAAGATGAGGTTTTTAAAGAGGTGATTAAGTTAAAATGAAGCTATTAGGGTGGACCCCAATCCAATAGGACTGGTATCCTGGAAGAGACACCAGGGACGACTGTGCACGGGGGTGACTATGTGAAGAAGCAACAAGAAGGAGGCCGTCTGCGAGCCAAGGAGGGAGAACTCAGAGGAAACCAAACTGCCAATGCCTTGATCTTGGACTTGTGGCCTCCAGAACGGTGCGAAATGAATGTCTGTTGTTTCAGCCACCCAGTCTGTGGTATTTTTTCTGTGACAGCCTTAGCACACTAAGACATAGTATGTCTTCAATACCTAGAAGATGTCTGGCACGAAGTAGATGCTCAATTAATCCACGCCGAATTGGATGCAACCTCATTTTCCTTTTCTATGAAATGCAAAAGGGCTCCAGTGTTCCAGGATTCGTGACCTCGATAAGAGAGACACCCTCCAGGAAAGTGTCTCATGCACATTCAGAGTCTCTGTGCAGATGCTCTGGAAAGTGGGCACGAGACCCTCGATTGCTCCACTGTCCTGGGTTCTTCTCTACCCCCTACCCTCCCACCTTGGGCATGTTGCCTGGCCGAGGAGAGGAAACCAAGTCTTTCAGGAAAAGTAGACCCTGGTTGTGGCAAGGAAGCCAGAGGGAGTGGCAGGTGGGGCAGGAGGAGAGAGGAAGGGGCCAGTGTGCTCAGAGCGGGTAAATGGGAGCAGAACCTCCAGCTGGCTCTCAGGAGGACGGGCAGATGTCCCTGGCTGGTGCAAAAAGCGATCACGCTAAAAGAAGGGACTTTGTAGCAGCGGCTCCCCACCTCCCCAGCTTCATCCCACTGGCCACAGTTTGCGGGAGAAGAAATCATGGCGTTGAGGTTACTGCTCGTGATGCTACTCAGGGGTTTTCCTGGAGCTTTGAAGACTCTGTACTCAGAATGTCATTCCCCAGGGACTTCCCTGGTGGCACAGTGGTTGGGAATCCACCTGCCAATGCAGGGGACACGGTTTGAGCCTTGGTCTTGGAAGATCCCACATGCCAGGGAGCAACTAAACCCGTGTGCCACAACTACTGAGCCTGTGCTCTAGAGCCCGCGAGCCACAACTACTGAAGCCCGCGCCTATAGCCCGTGCTCCACAACAGGAGAAGCCACAAAAATGAGAAGCGTGTGCACCACAACGAAGAGTAGCCCCCACTCACCACAGCTAGAGAAAGCCCGTGCACAGCAACAAAGACCCAATGCAGCCAAAAATAAAGAAATAACTTAATTAATTAAAAAAAAAAAAAGAATGTCATTCCCCAGACGAAGGTTGTGGGGATGTTGGAGGTCAGGGTGGATTGGATACATAGACCTCTCCTCCCCTTGTTTGCCCTGAGAAAGAGAATGCTTCTGTCTTACAAATGAAACAACCCAGGCTCAGAGACGTTAAGTGACTTGTCTAGGTCACACAGCTAGGAATTTCAACGAAGTCTGGATGAAACCAAAGTCTGGGCATTTTTTTTCTGGACACAACACAGCATTGTCTGCTCTCAGACCCACAGGTTTGTATTCTGTTTATCAGGCTCTCCCTTCATGGGTAAAAACCACTTATAGAGTGAAGGCAAACCCACTTCCTCCATCCTCATGGTCTGCTCTGGGGCTCCCTGGACTGCCTCATCATGTGGGTTCTAGGCATTGAGCTCCCCGGCCCCTGACAGCAGAGATTCGGAGAAATACAGAACTCATGGGCCACGGGGACTCTTCTGTCCACCTGTCCGTGATTGTGAAATGGGGCCACATTTACGCTGATGCCCAAATGACAGAGGCCTCAGGACGCTTATCTCCCCAAACAAGAGTGTTATCTGCTCTCTTCACCCCGCCCCATCCAAGTGCCTCTGGTCATTTTGGGGAGACTCAAAGGGAGCTTCACTGGGGCCCAGGCTGTCGGAGGCACCGCCAGTCAGTGTCCACCCCTTTTTCCTTTCCTATTCTGGTTTCCACTTGCCCAATCCTTGCAGCTTTCCTGCTGTGAATTATTAATCACGTTATGGTTATAAGCACGTTATTACTAATCATGAAAGCAGACCACCTGAAGAGTGAGGTTTGTGCCAATGTCTGTGCCATTGGGGCTCATCCACTGCCTGGAAGGTCCTCGTTCATTGGCAGAATCTCACAATGACTCTCACGGGGATACTTGGAGCTCCCACCTCAAAGGTCTTGTCCAGAGGGCTAGGTGGGCACAGGTGCTCTGCCATTCTCCCATTAACCTCCAACCTCCTGATGGCATCTAGCTACAATCACACTCCCTCCCATGGCTGATCGGTGGATACAAAGAAATCTTAGGGGACACATTGTTATGGTCTACACAGGTCTCCAGAATGATTTTTAATTGCACATTCCTATCAGTACCTCTAAGAATCATGTACCCCTCCAAGATGCAAATCTGTTTATTCATGTGTCACATACACATAGCACTGCATTTATATATAACATGCATTAAAACCTTGCACAAAGTACAAATGTACAAGGATGATGTTTCTTCATAAATTAGAAACATTTATGTATTTCTGTGCTATGTCCATGAAAACCATATGTAAAAATAGAAATGTAAAGGGAAGATGTAGAATAAATATAAAAAGAAGTTCTTATCTTTTCTCCCCCCCGACTCCCCATGCATCTGTTCCCCTCTGCACCCCAGGTGCATGCACCTCATTTTAGAGATTACACTCTGTCCACATCTGCACGCTTACCAGACGCCCATGTCACATGCACGATTGACTCGAGCTGCTGCTGCTCTCTGTTTTATGCATCAGATCAGAAGTCAGGCTCCAAGAGGCTGAGCCCTTTGGGACCCAGTGAGGAAGTTTGGAGCCTGAGGTTGACTCCTGCTCAAGCTGCTCTAACAAAATAGCTTAGACCAGGTGGCTTAAAGAACAGACATTTACTTCCCTCACTTCCGGAGGCTGCAAGTCCAAGATCAAGGTGCCAGCAGGGCTGGTTTCTGCTGAGGCTTTTCTCCTTGGCTTGTAGACAGCTGCCATCCCACTGTGTCCTCACATGGGCTTTTCTCTGTGGCTGTGCATCCCAGGTGTCTCTCCATCTTATAAGGACACCAGTCAGATTGGATTAGGGCCCCACCATTATGGCCTCATTTAACCTTATTACCTCTTTAAAGACCCCGTCTCTGAATACAGTCACATTCTAAGGTACTGGGGATCAGGGCTTCGATGCATGAATCTAGGGGCCAATTCAGTCCACAACAACTCCTAAGCCTGCGTTCTCTGAATCACTAGGCTGCCCTGCTTGACTGGTCTGGGTGTGTGACCTGGGAGCACTCACCCAGAGGGTAAGCTTGCTCTGACCCCCCAGGGGACAGCTCCAGCAGCATCTCCATGCTCCCAGTGGGAGCTCCTTCATGCCCACTTCCAGGATGCTGCTCCACCAGTTCTTCTGCCTGGGATGCCCTTCCCTCTGTTCTCAACAGCCCCCTTCCACCCCACCTCCCCCATCTCCACCTATCAGTGTCCTACCTGTCCTGCCAGCAGACTCAAGTGCTTCTCCTCCATGAAGCCACCCATAGAGAAGCAGGCTGAGTCCTGCACCGGGATGCCCAGCTGAGAGGAGGAGAAGGATGGTGTTAAAAGCCAGCTTGCTCCTTGTTTGCCAAACTCCGGGGCTGTTACGCAGTCCGTCCTCCTGCGTGGCTTGCTGCACGACAGGCCGATAAATTGAGAGATGACTTGCTGGGGCAAGGAATGGCGACTTTATTTGGAAAGCCAACTGACTGAGAAGATGGCACACTAGTGTCCCAAAGAGCCATCTTCCCTAAGTTAGAATTCAGGCTTCTTTTATACTAAAAGGGGAGGGGGGGAAAGTCCTGGTTCCAATGAGACTCCGGATGGGAAGGAGGGTTTGTGTTCATTTCCTCCCACCTACAGCCAATCACAGGTGGGCCTGGTCAGGAGGTTTCCTGGGAGTCAAACAAAGGTATTTTAGCTTAACAGGCATTACCTGGGAGGCAGTGGTTCCCAGAGATGGGCTATTATGTATAATTCAAGCTTGTAGGCAACATCCCTGTAATAGAGTACAAAGGTTCTTCCCTATCACAGACCCAGGGTGCTGGGCCTGTCAAGGTGGGCTTCTTCCAATGTGCACCAAGACTCCTATGGGCTAGGAGGGCCCTGAAACCTTGCAAGAAATGATTTTTCTCTCTTTTTTCATTTCCATAAAATTTTATGGCACCTCTTATACACAGCTGTATAATAGGTATTTTGCACTTGAATCATCTTCCTGTCTAGGTGAGTTCTGAGCATGCAGGGATTCTGTTTGTCTTATCCGTGTCAGTACAGTAAGTCTTTTCCCTGTGTCTAGTCCAGGAAGACCCCTACACACGAACCTTCAAACTGTGAACTTTCAAAGATGCGAACGTGCGTTCCATCAGCGTCAGGCATGAGTGACATTGCAGCTTGCCCTCCGTCTCCTATTGCTGATGACCCTTCAGCTCTACCATCTCCCACCTCCTCCCCCTCCTACAGTCAGCAACTCTTCTCACCTGTTCACTTGATGCCAGCCCCTGGATGCCAGCTGTTGTACTGTACTACTGTACCTTTCAAGGTATTGTACTGTAAGATTCAAAGCGTTTATTTTGTGTGTGTGTTTATTTTTTATGTATTATTTGTGTGAAAAGTATTAGAAACCTATTACAGTTCAAGAGCCAATCTTGTTAGTTGGGTACCTAGGCTAACTGTGTTGGATTTATGAACAAATTGGACTTACAAACACACTCTTGTAACGGAACTCGTTTGTATGTAGGGGACTTACTATACTCTGTCATTCATTCGCTCACCCACTCTATACATATTCTTGAAACTCAATTGTGTTAATTCAATTCAAGTTTGTTGAATGAACGGGTGAGTGAAATGTTTCCTCTGGAGCACGTGTTCTTCCCGTGTCCCGCCTCCCCAATCCTACCTGCTCTTCCAACCTGGTCTCCAGGATTAGACCCCTCCCATAGAGCTGGCCTTAGGTGTGGGCGGGCAGGCATCTTCTGAGGTGAATGAACGTGGCCATGCCCAGAGGCTCCTCTGGCCTCTTCGTGACCCTCAGGTGCAGGCTTTCCCCAAGCTGACCCGCCCTCCTCTAGGAGCACTCTGTCCCAATGCTCCACCCACCCTTCCCACCTCCTAGGGTAGGCAGTTTGGAGCAGGTGAGCTACATAAAGCCTATACAGTCCCTTGTTCCTTCAGAGGGTGGGCAGAAGCTTGTGGGAGTGGGAGCCACCCCTTAAAGAAAGGAAATAGGCAGAGACGCCTTGGGCTGGGATCCTGGCAAGGAACAGATGCACCTCAGCTATGACTGGGAGTTACTAGGAACTACCCCCAGCTGCTAGCCTTGGGGTGGGGGTCGGGGGTTGGGGGGGGAGAGAAAGGGGGGAGGGGGGAGGGGGGAGAGAAGGATAGAGGAGAATTGCACTCTGAGTTAAGAGAAGTGTGTTAAAGGTCCCCCATCACTCCCACCCTCCTCCCCAAAACCAAACAACAAACAAACCAATAAGGAAATTGATTTTGTTCAAGCCATTGCAATAGGTAGAGTACCCCAGATCCAAAGAGAGTAGAAAAGTCCCTTAAACTTGTCTAGGAAGGAGCAGACAACTTATCCATGGGGTAATTGTACAGTCGGTGTTGTGATCGGGGGGAGTGTCAGTCAACCAGACAGGAAATGTTCACTTCTGTGTCTAGCTAGTTTCAGGGGGACCAATAGTTTGGGCAATCACTTCTGAGACAAAGAACAGGAGGTTGGAGGGACTGTGTCTGGCCTCATCACAGGTAATTAGGGGTGTGTCTGCGAGTCTCATGAGGAGTCATGGGAGAGAGTGGACCGCAAGTCTTATCTAAGTCACATGGGGAAGGTGGTCCTTTGTGGTAAGCTGTTTCCCAGAATGCCAAAGGATAGGCGGACTTTGGAACACATGGGTTTGGGGGGGTTTCTTCACCATCTTTGTTTGTTGGAAGAACAGGGCTCGGGTAAATTTCAAATTGTCAAATTCTCCCAGTGACCTTACCTGATGGGTGTTATCAGACTAATTTTATAGCAGGCTTGGTAAGATTGAATAAGACCCCCTAGATCTCTTCTCAGAAGTGTTGGGAAATCACTCTAACTAGGAAGAAGTAGGGGTGGGAAAACTTAGGTCTCAAGACACCAGTGATCTGAGGGACTCTTTTCTCTCTGCTTCTGAGGAGAGGGTGCTGGTGGGGGGGAAAGTTCTGTGTGGTGTTGGAGATGGGGAGGGGAGGGTGTTATTAGGAGCAGACTATGAAAGAGGGAATTTGCAGACATGATGGCTTAGGTTGACTTATCTGCACATTTGTTTGAATTCTCCATTGACTTCACACTCTGTAGCCTTTTCCTTCATTAGCAAATAATTTTACCAAGAAGTGGAGTGAAATTTCTGTGCAAGAAATCATTTCTTGCCAAAGCAGCTGTAAAAAATTAATAAACAGAAACCTCAATTACAGTAGAGTCAGGAGAGCAGAGGGGAGAGCTCTCAGGCTCTGCGAAGAGGAAAGAACTCACTCTTCTTGCCTGCAGGAGCACAGCCAATGAGAGACAGTCACAACTCAGTCAATGAAAAGCCACAGACTCTGTTTACAGCCCTCCCACTTCCTTTTCCCTCTATAAAAGAGTGCTCCTGGGCTGCCCTGTTGGCGCAGTGGTTGAGAGTCTGCCTGCCGATGCAGGGGACACGGGTTCGTGCCCCGGTCCGGGAAGATCCCGCATGCCGCGGAGCGGCTGGGCCCGTGAGCCATGGCCGCTGAGCCTGCGCGTCCGGAGCCTGTGCTCCGCAACGGGAGAGGCCACAACAGTGAGAGGCCCGCGTACTGCAAAAAAAAAAAAAAAAAGAGAGCATGGACGTATATTTGTTTATGCAGTGTAGTGTTTATGTGTACCTCAGTTGAAAACTAGGCATTGTGTGGAGCACAGCCACCTGGGTTAGGTGATTCTGATTCTATGGGGTTCTTCACCTTTCATGGCCTTTGGGCTATTTTGTATCTCCACAACTGATAGCAATGCAAATAATTCTTTATAGACATGCAACTAAATTCTGTTCATTTGACTAGCTCCTCCCCAGTGGAAGAAGCCACTTTTGTGTTCATTTGTAAATCCATTTCAGTATTCCTCCTCTTTTTTTTTTTTTTTTCATGGACCCAGCCACTCCGCGGCGTGTGGGATCTTCCCGGACAGGGGCACGAACCCGTGTTCCCTGCATCGGCAGGAGGACTCTCAACCACTGCGCCACCAGGGAAGCCCATTCCTCCTCTTTTGTAACCTCTTAATTGTTCCCTCGTTAATAACGAATTAACTAAAAATTTTAACGTGTTCATTTTATATATGTAGGAGAGTCATAATTTCATCTTTAAAAAATTATCCTTTAACCATTGAAAGGTACTTGTGATCATTATTAAATAAGAAAAACAAGTTACAAATAGTGTACCAAATAGTGTATCTTATATCGTTCAAAGAAAAATGGCATGTTTTAATTGATGCACAGAAATAAAAAGTTCAGTGCAGTACACACCGAAATGTAGGAGTGTTTATCTCAGGATGGGTTCATGGCTGAATTTAATTGTCTTCATGCTCATCTTATTTCTTAGGCTTAACACGTACTATTGTGAGTAAAAGTATTTAAACACCAAAGAAGAATTAATCAAAATCTGGGACATACCAGCCTTTCTAAGCAAATTCCCGTGGGATTCAGATCTCCCCTTCTCCCAATCTGGCAAGTCTAAAGTCAGGAGGTAACTTTTCTGGCATAACCCTGCTTCCCTTCTAGGGGAGGATAAGGTGGCTGACATTTAAGAAGCCCCAAGGAACATTTAGGGCTGGGGCTCCCTGCTGGGCTACATGCCCAGAGGCTCTGGGTTGGTGTGTTGGGTGGGGACATGGGGTAGAGGCTTCTGAAGATAATATTTGAGACGTTTAGGCTGTGACTACGCAAAAAAGAAAATCTGAGGAAACTACTGGTTTGTATAGAGTGGCTTTGAATGATTAGGATTGAAAAATACCGAGGGATTGATAATTTATGCCTGAATCTCTGGTGGCTAGGGTACCAGATAGTCTCAGAAAGTGCTGCTATTAGAGGGAGCTGTGGATGGTTTGAGCTGAGGAAGAGTTCAAGGTTAACACTCCCCACCCCCTTCCCCAGTCCCACAGGAAGAAGCTGGTGGGCAGATCTGCATGGGGTGGGCAGTTTCCTTGTAGCTGCTGGGTGAGGTCGCCGGAAGCCACCACGAGGTGCTATCTCAGCCCAGGGGACACAGCTATTCTGAGTCCCTTTGCTGGAGAGGGGTGGGGTAGGGAGGAAAGTTGTCCCCCGAAAAGCTGCTCTCCCCTCGGAGAACCAGGAATTCCCTGGGCAGTCTCTAGCAAGAGTGAAATGTAGATCCTTTGCACTTCAACTCCTATTCTATTTTCAGACTGATTCATAACTAAAACATGAAACAAATGATGGAAGGCAGGGAGCACTGTCTGACACTTGCTGAACGCGCGTTACTTTCTTCCCTCCCTCCTTCTCTTCTTCATCAGAGGCTGCGGGGCCAGACTGTAGGCGCTGACTCTCAGACTGTCCTGTCTGAAGGGCTGTTTTCTGCAGGTAATTACAGAGGCGGCGGGTCCCTGGGCTGATTCTGCTCGAGGGAAGGAACCTGGCTTCCTGCCGCGCTGTCCACGCCGCCTTTCGAGCTCAGGACGCCACGAGCCCGCCCTCTGGCGGCGACAGCCCCGCATGTTCTCAAGCGGCCAAGGCTCCGCCCCGCCGGGGCTTCACTGCAAAACTTCGTTCCTGACGCCTGGTCACTGTCACCGCACAGTGGACACATGTCCCGCTTTGGACCGAATTACTCGGCAGGACTGCGAGGTGACTTGCTAACGCCATCAGACAAGAAAGGAGAGCATGTGAAGCTGGAGAGGGAGGGGAGAAGCATTTGCAAATTCCTTAAAATACAAGTGGTACCTCTCCCCCATTCATCAAAATTTTATGAAAAGTTTTTTTTTTTTTTAATAAATTTATTTATTTATTTATGGCTTCTTTGAATCTTTGTTGCTGTGCACGGGCTTTCTCTAGTTGCGGAGAGCGGGGGCTACCCTTCATCGAGGTGCGCGGGCCTCTCATGGCGGTGGCCTCTCTTCTTGCGGAGCACAGGCTCTGGCGCGCAGGCTTCAGTACTTGTGGCTCGTGGTCGCTACAGCGCAGACTCAGCAGCTGTGGCGCACAGGCCCATTTGCTCCATGGCATGTGGGATCTTCCCGGACCAGGGCTCGAACCCGTGTCCCCTGCATTGGCAGGCGGATTCCTAACCACTGCACCACCAGGGAAGCCCTGAAAAGTTTTAAAGATACCTAAAAGTTCAAAGAATTTTACAGTGAACAGACATATCTATCACCCAGATTCGTCCATTAACATTTTATTCAACTTGTTTCATCACATACCTACCCATCACCCACCCTCTCTCTCCACCCACCAGAACAGCTTATTTTTCGGATGCATTTCAAAGTAGGTTGCAGACACTTCCCTCTAAACATCTCAGCCCTCAGTTTTTAAAGAAACACATGGAAGAGGTTGATAATATTTATTTTCCTGCGCAGTACATTTCTATTTTCATGTTTTGTTCTTATAATCCTGTGAATGAGTTATTTATTCATTAAACTGAGATATAATTGACGTATAACATTATTTTAGTTTCAGGTGCACAACATAATGCTTTGGCATTTGTGTATTTGTATATATTGTGAAATAATCACCACCCTAAGTCTAGTTATCATCCATTACCACACGTAGTGGTAACTTTTTTTTTTCTTGTGATGAGAACTTTTGAGATCTATTCTGGTAGCAACTTTCAAATATACAATGAGGTAGGAATTTTTACAGGCGCCCATTTTACAGGCGTGGAAACTGAGGGTCAAGATGGGTGAGTAATTTGATGGAGCTGTGATTCAATCTGTGTCTTTCACAGCAGATGTCCTCCCCTCCCTAATTTTGATGGCTTCACATTTTACTTGGAATAAAAGCAGAACTTCTCATGCACACGGCCATCCAGGACCCTGCACTGTCTGTCCCCTCCCTCCCTCACCAAAGCAGTCCAGTCTGCTTGGAGATGCATTCCCAGACCACCCTGTCTGAAGTTACCTCCCCTAGGGATGTTTTATTATCATCATATTTTATTTCTTTCTTAACACGTTTCACAATTAGGAATTACCTTGTTTTTACATTTGTTTGCTCATTATCTGATTCTCCGAGGAATGTAAGGATCTCCAGTACCTAGAACTGGGCCCAGAATGAGTCAGCGCTGAAGGAATATATTCATTAAGTGGATGACTGTAGAATTCTGCTCGGCTCACTTAGTTGCTAAGTCTCTAAGATATGAGATCTTGGGACATTAGGGTGTCAGGTCTACAAGCACTGCTGCCATCTTGCTTCTGGTCTGAAGAAAGAGCTAGCCCAGGGAAGGGTCGACCCGAGCAGGAGGCCTGACTGGACCTCCTGGCCCCCACTGTCCTTCAGGACTTGCAGTTTTGTGAGAGTATTTTCAGTTATTTGCAGCTGAAGTCATCCTTTGCCATTAGCTGACCACTTACCATGTACCCTCACTTTGCTTAGCATTTTAGAAATAGTATTTCTAGGCTTTGTAACATTGGAGGCTGGCATTAGCCCCAAGGGTGCCCTTGTGACAATTAGTAGCAGAGACCCCCTCTGAGCAGATGTAGCCATGGGTCCCACTCACCTCCGCCCAGGATGTCCCTGGTGAAGGCGCAGCCTGAACCCCATTACAAGGTAGCATAGGTGCCATTGCTCCCGTTTTGCAGTGAGGAGACCCAGGCCCAGAGCAGAAGTGACTTGCCCAACGCCACTTGGTTTAGTCACAGGCAGAGCTGGGAATCAAACCATGTCTTTCAAAAGCTCATACCAACTTTTAAAAACAATGTTTAGTTTTGACTTTAAATGACACATTTGAATAGAATGAAATAAAACCAAAAAATAAACATTTAAAATTGAGCTGTGTTGGTGGATTCTTTCCTCAGGCAAAGCCTACGGAAATGTTTTCAGTATATTTTTTTTTTTTTTGGCTTCGACAATAGACAAAATATGGAATGTGTCATAGATGTGCGTGTCACTCTTGCACAGGGGCCGTGATGATGTTCCTTGTATAGTTCCAATTTTAGTATATGTGTGGCTGAAGCGAACACAGTATGGGTTTTTTTTAAAAAGGCTTATTGAGATATAAGTCACACACCATACAGCTTACTCATTCCAAGGGTACAATTCAATGGCTTTTGGTATATACAAAGAGTTGTGCAACCACCACCGTAGTGAATTTTAGAATTTTAGAATTTTAGAATTTCATCACTCCAAAAATAAACTTTGTACCACTTAGCCCAGTCTTCCCTCCCCCTGGTCCCTGGCAACCACTAATCTGCTGTCTCTACAGAATTGCCTGCTCTGGACATTTCACGTAAATGGGGTCACACACCACGTGGTCCTTTGTGACTGGCATCCTTCACATAGCATAAGGATTTCAAGTTCATCTATGTGTAGCTTGTATCCATACTTCATTCCTTATCATGGCTGAATAATATTCTACTGTATGGGTATATCACATCTTATCTATTCATTCACTGGTTAGTGGGCATTTTGTGTGTTTCCACTCTTTTGGCTGTTATGAATAATGTTGCTATGAACATTCATGCCCAAGTTTCTGTACGGACATATGTTTTCATTTCTCTTGGGTACCTACCTAGGAGTGAAATTGTTGGATCATATGATAAATCTATGTTTAATCATCTCAGGAATGTCCAGATGGTTTTCCAAAGTGGCTTCACCATTGTATGTTCTCACCAGCAGTGTCTCAGGGTTCCAATTTCTCCACATCCTCACAAACATTTGTTACTATCTGACTTTTTTGGGGTTTTTGTTTGTTTGTGGGGTTTTTTTTGGCTGTGCCGTGCTGCTGGCAGGATCTCAGTTCCTCAACCAGGGACTGAATCCAGGCCATGGCAGTGAAAGTGCAGAATCCTAACCACTAGGCCACCAGGGAATTCCCTACTTTCTGACTTTTAATGACAGCCCTCGTAGTGGCTGTGTAGTGGTATCTTGTGTGGCTTTGATTTGCACTTCCCTGATGGCTGATGTTGAGCATCTTTTCATGTGCTTAATGGCCATTTGCATATCTTCACTGGAGAAATGTCTTTTCAGATGCTTTGCCCAGTTTTTGTTTTTGTTTTTGTTTTTTGTGGTACGCGGGCCTCTCACTATTGTGGCCTCTCCCGTTGCGGAGCACAGGCTCCGGACGCGCAGGCTCAGCGGCCATGGCTCACGGGCCCAGCGGCTCCGCGGCATATGGGATCTTCCCGGACCGGGGCACGAACCCGCGTCCCCTGCATCGGCAGGCGGACTCTCAACCACTGCGCCACCCGGGAAGCCCTTTGCCCAGCTTTTAACTGGGCTATTCATCTTTTTAGTATTGTCTCAGTGTGGGTTTTATTAAGGGAATATGGGGCTGGCTGAATTAGCTCACTGTCTGAACCACCTGGATATAGTGTATTGGAGAGCACTGTCTCTCATCTTAGAAAATCAGATTTCTCACATACAGTCTCAAGTAGATCCCAGGTCAAATAAAGAAAATTGGAGTAGGATACACCAAGCCTTGGTAACACTGAGGAAGAACGCTTTCTGGCTGTGTGATCTTGGGTACATTACTTAACTTTTTTGAGCCTCAGGTTTGGGTCCATTTTATAGGCTGATACTCTTCCTCTCAATCTGTGCGTGTAAGATGATTAGGAAAGCAGCACCTCTCACTCAGCACTAGCCCTGCGGCAGGCAACGCGGTCAGTGCCGCTCCAGGATGGATGAATGCCGTTTCCCTTCTCTTCCTGCTTCTCAAAGCTCAGCTCCAGTTCTCAGGGCTCAGAGGCTCAGATCACTTGAAGGAAAGTCACAGTTATTTCATCAGATTAACCACAATAACTACAGCTCACAATGGTTGGAGGAGAGGATGACTATCCAGATCTGATTTGGCCATGAGAGGCACTAGAGCCCTAAGGATGTTTCAGCAACATTTTCTGAGAGAGGACACCTGGTGGGCAGAGCTTCCTGTACCAGGGTCTTTTCTTTCCACTAGAGGTAGCCTGCAGGGGATGCTGGCCGCCCTGGGGAAATGCTGGCCCCCACACCCTCCACCTAGCCTGTTGGAAGGAAGAGCAGAAGAGGAGGCCACAGGGATGTGCACAGCGTGTGGACACACGTCACCCTGTGCACTAGCACACACGACTCCGTCAGTGCCCTGGAATCAGACTCAGTAAGATTACTCCTTTGTGAGGAGCACTCAGGGAAGCCAGAGATGGGCAGGCATTTCCTCTGATCCCTACAGACTGTTTCTCTCATCAACCCAGCCTGGATTTAACTCAGCATTCCTTCCTTCCTTCCTTCGTTCCTTTCTTTCTTTCTTTCACATTTGTGTAGCATTTCCTCTGCACCAAGCATTGTTCTAGCCACTAGGGATTCAAATATCAATCCAGCTCCAATGTGCTCATCACCAAGGAAGGGAGAAGTAGATGTTTGTGTACTGAGGTACCAGGTGAGCTTGGATTTAGAAGCTGTGCCGGCATCTTCAATGTCTAGGCAG